>NW_026591497.1:998289-1171005 GCF_907164565.1 Psammomys obesus | reverse complement strand
AACATAACATAACATAACATAACATAACATAACATAACATAACATAAAATAAAAATAGGGGCTGGAGAGATGGCTCAGTATTTAAGAACACTAGCTGTTCTTCTAGAGGCCAGGGTTCATTTCCCAGTACACACAGGGCAGCTCACAACCCTCAGTAATTCCAGTTCCAGGAAATCACATGTCTTCTTCTGGCCTCCAAAGGCACCAGGCATGTATATGGTGGACAGACACACATGCAGGCAAAACACCCATATATATTTATATGTAATAAAATTTTTAACAAAATAAAAACATACCAAAAAAACTAATGATAAATGAATTATGCTTACATAGGGCAAAAGCGCTCAAAACTGTGACTTTAACCACAGTACCTCCCTCTCCCTAAAGCTGAGCAATGCACCTCACAGAACCATTTTAGAATTTCATTTACAAAGGGAAATCCAAGAGAAGTAGACAGTAAGCCAGATCATGTGTTTTGACTTACTGTCTCATTTTGTCTGTGAGCGTGTGCAGCCCCAGGCTCGCCTCGATGCACACGTGGGGCTTAAGAGATAATCTGCATCCGTCAGTTCTCTTCCTTCACCTTGTGAGTTCCAGGGATTACACTGAAGCCTCCACGCCTAATGGCAAGGGCCACCCCTTGCTGAACTATCGATCTGGTCTCATTTTTATTTCATTTTTTAGCTTTACTTAAAATTTAAGCTTTATTGATTCCTTTAACTACTGTTGTAAATTGTATCCTTTGGACTATATCACTTAGAAAGCCACAAAAATCAAATACAGCCACTGTAAAGATGACACTTAAGCCTGACTATACATCTTACAAAGCCCTTATCTTGTGTAGTCCTCTCTTTCTAAGGTTCCTTCTCTCTAAAAGTCTCTGATTCAGCATAAAGTATGTACCCTCCCTTATTTTAACTTGGCTTCACTTTGACTCCTCCTCAAACTTCTTTCTGTAGAGCAGTCAAGGATTCAGCTTTGCATAACTGGAAGCCAGGCCCTAAGGAGAAAGAAAACTCTTCAAGCTGTTAATGGCAGTTCTAGGCTTGTCCCCTTGCTACCACTTGACAGTCAGTATCTTTGAGGTGAATTACTAAGCTTTTGGCATATGAATCTTTAATTTTTTTGAAACTGTATTTATTTTTATGTGCCTGAATGCACATCTTTGTACTGTTTCGTCTCAGCAACAGAAACTCTAACTAAGACATATACTAACTCATTTCAGAGGCTTTCCCTTGTAGGTCACTACATTTTAGTTTTTACATAGATTAAGCCATGTGGTAGAGGTGCTGTTGTTAAAAGTTGGAACTGATGTAAGGCCCTGGCTCCATGAAAACTGAGTCCCCCCCCCCATCCCATCTGCTAACTGCCCACTTCTCTTGCTATTTAAGTCTTACTAAACAACGTTCTCCATTCACTTGGTAGAGACTGAGAAGACAGTTGGTCTTCTGAAAGTGCTGGTTCTGTGTCTGTGCATCTAATCGACCTCAGCTTGAAAAAATTTGAGGTAAAAATTCACCTTGGGGGTCAGAAGAGGTAATCAGACAGCCTGGGACTGGAGTGACAGAGGGTTGTGTGCTGCCATGTGGGTGCTGGGAATTGAACCAGGTCCTCTAGAAGAACAGCCAGTGTTCCTAACTGCTGAGCCATCTCTCCTCCCTCCTGACATACAGATTTAATGAAGACAAAGGAGGGGGGAAGACAGGCAGGTAGAGCTTAGTAGCAGTGCACACACCCAGAATGCAAAAGGCCCTAAGTGCCATTTCAGGCACAGAAGTGGGAAGGAGAGGAAGGTTAGGAAGGAGAGAATGGTGAACAGGAGGATGATAGTTGTTTGGGCTGGGAAAATACTAAAATACTGAGAAGAAGCTCAAAAACATCTATCTCACTTAAAAGTAACTCAGTGCGGTACACGGAAGAAGAGGAATAGGACCCTTTCAGAAAGTGAGGCCCACAAGAAGAGCTAAGAGCAGTGTATCCAAAGCAGAAGAGGGCTTCAACGATGAGAAGGCAAGCACACACCAACTCAGGGCTTGGAAGAGCTTTCTACTCAACACAGCCAACACAAAAGCAAGCAAGCATGAGGTAAACACAGGCAGAGCCTAGATCCCTCTCTAGGGCAGAGGAGTAGATGTACTGAGATTTTAGTAGTGTGAGCTGCTACTACAGGGGAATTCTTACATAAAGTGGTTTACAAGGGAGAGCTGAAGAACAGACAGAAAGGGCAGAAAACCAGTTAGATTGGAGGCTTTTGGCCCTGGCAAGGATGATATAGCTGGAGATCTGCAGATGAAATGCCAGGACCTGCTGACAGACAAATTTCAGGAGCACTTGGAGGACATAAAGCCCTTTGCTGGGCAGATAAAGAAAAAGTCAGGAGGAACTAGTTTAAACAACACAAAACAACTGGGAATCTTGACACGTCACATTAAGATATCCAAGCAGAGCCACTGATTAGGTCTCATAAGAGGCAAATGACCAGGACCAAACATGTTTTGGAAAACCTACCAATCCATGAACCTGAAAATCCACCATCCCTGACCTTGGCTTAAAAATTACACCAACCCCCACCCTGGAAAACTGCCCCCTCCCAAGAAACCCTGTATCAAGTCTGCCTCCTGCTCAGTCCCCTGCTGCTTCTTACCCTGGAAGAGGCAGCCACCATTTTGTATCTCTCCCAATAAATCTCTCATGTGAGATTTGTTGTGCAGTGTGACTTTATGGTACTCCTTCCCTCAGGACTGCAAGGATATCCTCCCCTCAGAACTGTAACACCTACCATGGGGAAACCTTTCCCTTCAGAGCTGCAACACTTACCATTACTATCATCACCATCACCTTATTTTGTGTTGCTATAGTAGAGCTCAAGCTCTTACAAGTTTCCTTCTGCTGAGCTACACCAGAAGACTAAATATCACAACCAGAAACTCTTGAGAACTTTTCACCTAGGTTTTGGTTAGGTAACAAACAGCTAAAGATTTAAAGACTGAAGATCTGATAATACTCTGCTGCAATGTGTTTCCAATTAGAAATGGTCAAAGTTAGAAATTGAGATGGTAATGATATTTTCTTAAGTTGCTTTCTGTACCTGAAAAACAACTCTGGTGGAATCGGCACACGCCTTTAATCCCAGCACTCAGGAGGCAGAGGCAGGTGGATCTTTGTGAGTTCCAGGCCAGCCTGATCTACAGAGTAAGTTCAAAGCCAGCCAGCCAAAGAAACCCTGTCTTGGCCGGGGGGTGTAGTCTGAAACATTTATTTATATTGTTTTGTGGCCCTTATTTATCATGCTTGTGTGACAAATGCTGAGACTGTTTTTGTTAAAAAAAAAAAAAAATCACCTGGTGCAGTGGCACATGCCTGTAATCTCGGCACTCAGGGAGGCAGAGGCAGAGGGATCTCTGAGTGAGAGGCCAGCCCGGTCTACAGAGTCCAGGACAGCCAGGGCTACACAGAGAAACCCTATCTTGAAAAACTGAAACCAAAGTTAAAAACAAAAACAAAAACAAAAAAAAGGATCTGAGCAAGGTGTGACAGTGCAGGCCCTTAATCCCAGTACTTTGGAGGCAGCCTGGTCTTCACTCTACTTCAAAGCTAGTCAAGGATACACAGTGACACAGGGAGACCCAGTCCTCCAAACTAAATTAATTATTAATTGATTAATTGATTAAAATCTATAAAAAGTTGTAGTGAAACCTCTGTAGCATTTGTCTCTCAGCCTAAGGTTTGGCTTGTACCCCCAAACCCACAAGGTCACCCCAGGGCAGGAAGATTCTGCATTTTACTTTGCTTTGATTTCAGACACATCAGGAAAATCAATTCTTACCTATCATTGTCTAGCACAGTGGTTCTCAACCCTCCTAATTTTGCATGCAACCCTTTAATACAGTTCCTCGTGTTATGGTGACCCCCAACCATAAAATTATTTTCTCTGCTACTTCAAAACTGCAATTTTGCTACTGTTATGGATCATAATACAAATATCTGATAAACAGGCTGGTCTTGTGATCCCTGTTAAATGGGTCGTTTGACCCCAAAAGGGGTCAAGACCCAGAGGGTCTAGCAGACTAGAACCATCCCCTCCAGGAAGAAGAGGAAGCTCTTGAAAATTCTCCAAGGCATGCCTCCCAGCTTTCGGAAGCAGGAAACAAGTGCGCACTGAGATTCTGATAGGTTGGACCTAAGAGATGAGAGGTTTGGAGCAGTGGGACAACCTGAGCGTTGTGCAGAGTCCAGGACTGCAGCCCTTGGGAGTGATCACCCACGCTGGGGTGGCCTTTTCAGGGGTGCAGCTACTTTTGAGTTCTCCTCACTCTTTGTAAAGTCTGCCATCAGCCACTCACCCAACTCCAACTCAAGTCCATTTACGTTTATTTCTCACAACGGATACAGCTCCGCCCCCATGCCATACTGTACCTGACAGGTTTAGTTCTACAAATGTGGATGCTGGGCCAAAAGGCTAACATTCATCACAAACCAACAGTCCTACCTACCTGATGTTACATCACACACTGGAGTCAGGAGCCCAGCCCTACAGATATGCTAAGAGCCAGGAAATACTGGCTCTTAACTCTGCCACCATGAGAAGAAATATTATTATAAATGGAAAAATCTTATCACATTGTTAAAAGCCATTCCAACAGTCTCTGAACAACCTAGAATTTTGCTAGTTTTTATTTATTTTTTTGTTTGTTTGTTTGTTTGTTTTTACTATCGTCTCTTAACTATTGGAAGAGATGGGTCCATTCAGGGGTGAGTTAAACTTTCTTCCATCCTTTACCGACAATTTCAACATGCAGAAATTTGGCGAGTTTTTGTTTTGTTTTGTTGGTGAGTTTTTGCTTTTATTTTTGTCAATGTCTCTCTATGCAGCTCTGGCTATGCTGGAACTGCTCTGTAGATTAGACTGGCCTTGAACTAAGGGAGATCCACCTACCTCTGCCTCCTGAGCGCCTGGTTTAAAGGTGTGCGACACCATGCCTGGCTGAGAAATTTGTGGGTTTCTGTTTGTTTTTAACACAACTTAAACCAGGTAGTCCAAGTTGGCCTCAAATTTAAGATGCTCTTGTGTCAACACTGTGAATGTTGGAACTCCAGGTGTGCAGTGCCACGTCTACGCTGTTTATTTTAAACGTGATCAAATATATCAATTATTCACTGCGTTTTGCATCAAACTTAGAATGACTTCTTCCTTCTGAGATTATACTAGAGAATGCTTCTCTATGTTTTCCTCTATTTGATGTCAAACACCTGAAACTCAGGCTTACGGGCTGGAGAGATGTGGTGGGTGATGTGCTTAATATGCAAGCATAAGGACCTGGGTCCAATCCCCAACAGACACTAAGAATTGGGCAATGCAATACTCCCTTGTCATCCCAAAGATACAAAACAGAGCCAGAAGTACCCCACAGGCTCACTGGTCAGATAAGTCTGATCAATCAGTGAGTTTTAGGTTCAGTAAGAGACTGTTTCAAAAACCAAAATAAAATTAATAATGGAGCTGGAGTGGTGGCTCAGCAATGGAGAGCACTGTCTGCTTTTCCAGAGGTTCTGAGTTCAAGTTCCAGCAATCACACGGTGGCTTACAACCATCTATACTGGGATCTGACGCCCTCTTCTGGCATGCAGGTGTACGTGCAGATAGGGCACTCATAAAACACATAAATAAATACATAAATAAATATTGAAAAAGGATGAAGAACAATGGAAGAAGATACAAGAGGCTGACTTTTGGTCTCTACATGAGTGGTGGACACTAGCACACACACACCACAGCAGCTGGTGGGATAGCCCCTAACAGAGCACCTGTCTAGGAGGTGCCAAGACTTCTGGGTTTGATCCTTAGCACTTCAAAACAAAAACTGTTCATCGCTTGACATTGATGTTTATATAGGGTATGCACACTTTGCCCTTCCAGTGGCAATGTCGGCATCTGTTGACCCTCCTTGATTTACAATGTCATTTTTGTCACATGCAGAGTTCCTGCTATATTTGTGATGTTTCTGAACCTCCTGGCTTTTTCTATATTTCCTTCTATTTCACCAACTCAAAGTTTTAAATTCTGCACATTTATATTATAGCCAATATAGGGTAGGGCTAATCCCCTTTCATTAGTTACTCTTGTTGTCAACAAGTTCCTGACTAATGCTTGCTTTTCCTTTTCAAGTTTATAACCAGTTTCTGTAATTTACCCCCAGTAAATCCTCTCTGGAATACAGTAAACATTCAGATTGATACTGAGAGAACTAGCTCTTTGCAAAACAATGGCCCTTTTCTATGTCCAGCTATGCTTGGGTTCTCTTCAGAGACCTGGCAAGCTTCCAAAGTCCTACACACTAGGCACAAGTTAAACTTATTTCCAGAGAGTCCACATTTAGCCAGCCTCTTGCCATCTTTCTTTTCCTTTTGTAGTCTGGACTTTCCAGAGCTGCTGCTGCACAGACTTCCCCTGTTGACTTTTCTGCCCTCTAAGGTGCTGGTAAGAGAAGAAATGGCAGCACCCTGAGCACTGCCGTGAGGTGCGGGCACGGCTCAGACATACTCAGAACCCTAGCTCTCTAGAAACTGAAGCTGAAAAAATGCCACCGGTTTTAGGCCAGCCTAGTCCAACCTAAGGAGTTCTAGTCAACTAAAACTACATAAAAGACCCTCTGCCAACAAACAAACAAAAAACAGGCCAAGGCACACACCTTTAATCCCTTCCCCCAGAGACAGAAGCAAGAGGATCTCTAGCCAGCCTGGGTTAAATAGGAAAACCCAAATCTAAAATAACAAGCCAAACAAAAAGCAGCACATTTCGTAATTCACATCTGTAATCCCTGCACAAGTTTGAGAACAGCCTACGCTCCACAGTGAGTATGAAGCCATCCTGAGCTAAAAACTTAAGACAACAACATCCCTTGTCCCCCACCCCTGCACACACATACATAGACACACACACACACACACTCTCTCTCTCTCTCTCTCTCTCTCTCTCTCTCTCTCAAAATCAGACACAGTGATGCATGCCTGAAATCGCAGCACTCAGGAGGCAGAGGCAGGCAGATCTTTGTGAGTCCAAGGACAGCTTGGTCTATACAGTGAGTTCTCAGGTAACCCAAGTACCAGCATCCCCAGTTTACATGACTCAAATGATCAAACTCAGGGCCCCGTGCTAGGCAAACCCTCCACCAAGTTACATCCCTGGCCCAACCAGCTTTTCTTGGACTGAAAATGGTGTTGTAGATATGTGATAACATCCTTAGGCTTCCTAGAGTACTTTAGAGATAAAAAATATCAGAATCAAGCCAAGTGCAGTAGCGTACACCTTTAAACCCAGCACTCATGAGGCAGATCTCTGTGAAATGAAGGCCAGCCTAGTCTACATAGCAAGCTCCAGGCCAGCCAGAGCTACAAAGTAAGAACCTGTCTCAAAACAAAAGTCCGGATATCTGGCAATTCCTCTGAGATAAGTCTTAAAGCAGAAATAAAGACCAGGCTGAATGTGAAGTGCTTGTCTTTCAGCTGCTATTCATAATTGACATATTTCAAAAATAGAAATCAGTAGGAGCTGGGTGTGGTGGTGCAAGCCTGCCTCCTGTGCAGCACACAGGAGGCAGAGACAGGTGTATCTCTGTGAGTTCAAGGTCAGCTTAGTCTACAAAGTGATACCAGGACAGCCAGGGCTCTGTTACACAGAGAAACCCTGTCTTGAAGAACTGGAAAAACAAACAAACAAACAAACAAAAAACAGTAAGAAAAAAATTCCCAAAGAAAAAGAACATACATATCTTTTTCTGTTTGGTTTGTTTTTACTTTTAGCAAAAAACAATTAAAAAAATGTATGTTTGGTCAGGTGCAGTGTGAGGCAGAGACAGGCAGATCTCTGTGAGTTTGAGGCCAGCCTGGTCTACAAATCAAGTCTAGGATAGGCAAGGCTACACAGAGAAACCCTGTCTTGAAAAACAAAAAACAAAAGGAAAATAAAGAAAAAAGAATGAAAGAGAAAGAGAAAAGAAAGAAAGAGAGAAAGAAAATGTTTTCGAAGTTGCTCACATTTTATGTTCATTAGGATGGCCACCACTAAAAAGGAAAGAAGGGCCATGCATGATTGCATATGCTTTTAATCTCAGCACTCAGGAGGCTGAGGAAAGTCAACCTTTCTGTGGAGAAATAGTTCCGACATAGGTCAAGAGTAATTGGCGCTCTTCCAAAGCACCTGGCTTTGATATCCCAGCACCCACATGGCAGCTCACAACTATCTCTAACTTCAGTTCCAGGGGATTCAATGCTGTCTTCTGGCCTCATCAGGCACCAGGCATGTATGTGGCTCACAGACCTACATGCAGTCCAAATATCCCTGTGCATAAAATAAAATTCAAAACTACAAAATTACAAAAAAAAAAAAAAAAAAAAAAAAGTAGAATTGGAACTGCAATGGGGTAAATCCAGGAACTAGCTGCAGATGACCCCTCCTTCTAAGTCTCATTCCTCGAATTATGTAAAGGAGGTAGTACAAAGTTGTGCAGACAAAGGAAGTAAAGTACTTAAGTCAGGAGGCTGGCATTTTGAAACACTAAGATCTTAAGTTTGAAGCCAGCCTGGGCAACATAACAAAACCCCATCTCAAAAACCAAACATGTTAACACTTAGGAAGCTGAGGCCCTAAATTCAAGGCCAGTATGGATTACAAAATAAGACCAGAAAGGTTAGAGTGAGACCGTATTTCATAAAGATAACAAAAACAGGCTGGGAAACAGAGTTTGCTAAATGCTTGCTACAAAAGCTTAAAGAGCTTAGGATATGATGTAAAAAGCTAGTTATGGCAGTAGTAATTCAGTGCTGGAGAGGCAGAAACAGAATTCCTGGGGCTTGGGGATGGCCAGTCCAGCTGAATCAGGGAGCCCCAGGTTCAGCAAGAGATTATATCAAAACCATGGTGGAAAAGAAGCAAGAATGATATCTACTGTCAGTCACGCACATGTTACACACCAACACATACACAAGTATAAAACATACAGGGGAAAGAAACCACAACTATTGAAGTTGTGTGTAAAATTAACCATTATGGTGGTTAATTTTAGCTTTTGCTTGTTTTACTTATTTATCTCTTGAGACAGGGTCTCACTATGTAACTCTAATTGTCCTGGAACTCACCAAGTAGACCAGGCTGGCCTCAAACTCACAGAGATCCATCTGCCTCTGCTTCCTGAGTGCTGGGATTAAAGAAGTGCACCATTATGCCCCGCCTCTGATGGCTAATTTTAGGTGTCAATGTGACTAGATTAAGGATACCTAGAGCAATACCTTTTTACAGCAGAGACTGGCTTGAAAATCAGTGGACTAAATGGGTAAGATCCAGTCTCACCTCCTAATCATGAGAACTCAGGCTCGCTGGCCCTTGGGCTTACACCAAACTCCCTGGGGTTCTCAAGCCTTGAGCCTCAAGCTGACAATTACACCGTTAGCCTTCCTGGTTTAAGCATTCAGACTTGCCCTGAGCCACACTACTGGAATCCCAAAATCTTCAGCTATTAGACTGCCTGTCATGGAATTTCTCAATCTCTACAATCAACTTTCCTACTCTTCTCCTGTATAGCTACACTGTGTTGGTTCTGTCTCTCTAGAGATGACAGGAGTGACAAATTCCAGCTCTAGTGTGTGCGACAGACAAACCAACCCCCAGTTCTTCCTAATGGGCTAAGTACTGACATGGAGTCAGGCAAAAAGCCACTGGAAAACACTGGAAGGGCTGTAGAGCCTAATGGAAAGCCAAAAGCAAACACATGGTGAAGGCAGGTTGTTGTTAGTGACTTTCTTTCAACCAAGCAATCTACATCTTGGGGTGTTGAGAATTATCTCGGTTGGGCTTGCTGACTGTTAACATCCCCTCATGGATGTAATGTCTGATCCCACCCGAGTACAGCACCACTGTATGCAACACTGCCTTATTTGCAAGTGGTTTCAGGGATAAAAATAGGCTGGGCAAGACTAGGGAAAGGAGACTCGCCCTCATCCCTACTAGGCAAAGGCTTTTCAGATATTGACTGTTGGAGAAGAAGCACCCACACCCAGGAAGTAATTCCTCATTTATGCTTTTCGAGAAAGCCCAATAAACTCAGAGTGAAGTCTGGTGGAATTATGCATTCGGTTATTGTTAAGACCTTAGGAGGAGGGGTAGACACTGTTCACCTGTCCTCCTGGGAAGGAATTTTAGCAAGTGTTTATAAGTCAGAAAATGGTTAATTAGGAAAAAGATGACTGTAAGCATCACACAGATCTGTGGAGAGTGTTGATATAGTAATAATTTTCTAGCTGTGGGCCTTAGCATTCCGAGGGCCCCAGAGGAGCAACTGTCGCCTGTGCAAACATCTAGATGGCATTGTAACAGGGTGAGGAGTGAAGCTTCATAGCATCTTGGAAGCAGGTATGTGCATAAGGACATGGAAAGCAATGTGGCAAATGCTGGCAAGTGATATGCTCATCACACACTATTCTTTCAACTTCCAGGGGTTTTAAATCCACAGTGAAGTAAAAAGAAATACTCTGTCCCCCCAAAACGGCAGTCATGGTGATGCAAGACTTTAATCCCAGCACTCAGGAGGGAGAGGCAGGTGGATCTCTGAGGTGGAGGGCAGCCTGGGCTACAGAGTAAGTTCCAGTATAGCCAGGGCTACACAAAGAAACCCTGCCTTGAAATATCAAAAAGAATGACAAAAAAAAACAACTATTTTCACCAAAATATTGCATCTGTATTAGAATACTCATTTATAAAGTACAACACTGCAAATCAAGCCAGTCATGATCCAGTTTTGAAAAATGAGAATATGCCTGTTAGAGGTTGGTCTGATGCTCATTACTGACCCTCTGTGTAAACCTGCCTAAGTCCTTATACCTGACTGGCTGATTGCCTAGGGCAGGGCAGAATGGGATAGGCATAGCTAGGGTTCCTGGGCTTCGGGGAATCCCAAAGGGAATCACAGGAAGGACAGACAGACGGAAAGAGGAGGATGCCAGGATGGGTTAGCCTGGAGAAAACACCATGTGGGCTCTAGTAATGTCATAAAAAGGTCCAGATGAAGAATATAAGCAAGTACCATGAGATTATGGATGAAAGGTAGTCCAAATGAAGAGGATTAAGGTGGATGGCAATGGATGGGGGCTGGGAGATGGATGGTGAGGATATTGAGACATTGTAAGTGGAATATCTGCCCGGCCCAAGGTAAATAAGGCAATTATAAATCTAACAGGTGCCTGTGTCTTATTATTTGTGATAGCAGGTTAGATAACAATGTCATGATAATCACAGGGCTAATAGTCAATAGTATATAGCCCCACACTGTTCTACTATTTACTACAAGACATGCCCAACAGAGAGAAAAACTGACAGGCAAACTCTTAAGACCTCTTCTCTGCTGGGCTGGTTGATTGAGTCGCCACAACAGAGACTAAGGAAAGAGAAGACTCAGCCACCTTCAGTGTCAGTACTCCCACTTGGTAACGTCAGAACTACCTATTATTAGCCCTACAGGGAAGAGTTTCAAAAGGCCCCTCCTTCCTTGAGAATCGATAGGTAGTTAGTCAATGGCTGCTGAAGGAGGGAAAGACATCTGCTCAAGTGGTATAGCCAAATGGAAAGGTGCTCAATTCACCTAAATAACCTCTCACCCAACTCCCCTGTCAGAGACCCCAGTATGTGCAGTGGGGTCAGCAAAAACAAAACAAAAATGTAGGAAAAGGAAGGCAGTCTCTGGGAGTGAAAAAGAGAGTATTAAGGTGAATATGATCAATACACATTATATACATGTATGAGTATCATAATGAAAGCACTATTATTTATAGTTAACGTATGCTAATAAAAACATTGAAAAAAGGCTGGAGAGATGGCTCAGTGGTTAAGAGCACTGTCTGCTCTTCCGAAAGACTGGGGTTCAATTTCCAGCACCCACATGGCAGCTCACATCTGACACCTCCATACTAATGCACATAAAATTAAATTAAATAAATTATTTTAACACGGGGGGGGGGGGGAACAAGCATAAGCCAAGCACAGTGGCACACGCCTTTAATCCCAGCACTTGGAAGGCAGAGGCAGGCAGAATCTGAATTTGAGGCCAGCCTAATCTACAGAGTGAGTTCCAGGACAGCCAGGGCTACACAGAGAAACCCTGTCTCTAAAAACAAATAAAAGAAAAAGTAACTATAGGTACCTTACCTGAAGTAATCGCATGATGCTGCCAGCAGAATTCGATGAGCCTCAATGTGTTTTCCTTCCACCACCAGGACAACATCAAAGAGGATCCCACTGTCCCGCAAAGCAAGCAGGCCTCGGAGCAGGGCCTGGGAGTGCTGTGTGCTTCGGTAAGTGTTGTTGACGCAGTGGGAGTGGGAGGGCTGTGTGGGCAGCTTGCACAGCTGGGCGAACTCCTGCTCCTCTGCCATCCTGACGGCCACAGCAGCCCTCACCACTGTACTCAGCTGCAAGACAGAGGGAGCAAGGCGTGAGCAGGTAGGGAGGTGGTGCGGGGCCACACAGGCTGACCGCGTGGCACCTGCTGCAGAGACTTCCCTGTGGTCCCAAAGCCTCTACTCCCTGTTTCCTCCCAGCCCTGGTCCCACTTGGCCTTCTGTCTCATAACCTGGTGTCTTCATCCACAAGGTCTTCATCCTACTGTGCCACCTTCAGCTCTGCAGTGAAACAGAAGTATTCTGAGGCTGGCATGATGACTCACAAAGTTATCTCAGTTACTTGGAAGGCTGAGACTGGATGATCACAAATTCAGGGCAGACCAAAAAATTAGAGAGACCTTGTCTCAAAATAGAATTGAAAAGGACAGGGGTATGGTTCAGGAAAGCACTTACCTCACACACGTGAGGTCTAAGATTTGATCCCCAGCACCAAAGAGAGGAGTTTTGAGGGAAGATTTGAGACAGGATAGAAAGACAATGAAAATTAAGAGAACATGGGGATGCCAGGTACGGTGCTGCACGCCTGTGATGCCAGCACTCAAGAGGCAGGTGAGTTCAAGGCCAGCCTGGTCTACAGGGCGAGTCCAGGACACCCAAGGCTACACAGAGAAACCCTGTGGAGGAGGGAGGAGGAGAACATGGGGAGACAAAGCAGTCTCTCCCCCCATGATCAGATTTATTTTTTATTGGCTGGGCGTTAAGGACTTCAATGTAACTAAGAAAAACACCAGAAATGGCCCTCAACAATATTCTCCTTCCTGAGGGATATCTCAGACAAGAGTACTAAAACAAGCCAGGCATGGTAACTCATGCCTTTAACCCCAGCACTCTTGAGTTGTAGGCCAGCCAAGTCTATACAGCAAACAAGCTCCAGGCCAGCCAAGGCTACCATAGTGGGACTATCTCAAAAACAAACAAACAAACAAAGCAACAAAGTGCCTAAACAGCAAACAGACTTTGTTTATGACCCAATCTATATAACCTCTGTGTAAGTTTACAGTTATTAGCTCTTCCTTATCCCTAAAGCTAAACAATGTGTCTCATTAACACTACATTTACATACATTCATTCACATGCAAAAGGAATTTTTTGTTTTGTTTTTCCAGAGTTTCTCTGTGTACCCTTGGCTGCCCTGGACTGGCTTTGTAGATCAGGCTGGCCTCCCTGAGTGTGCCACCACACCCAGCTAAAAGGAAAATCTTTAAGAAAAAGAAATAGGTGCCAGAGAGATGGCTCAGTGATTAAGAACACTGGCTGCTGCACTTCTAGAGGACCCAGGTTCAATTCCAGCACCCACATGGTTCCTCACACTGTCTGTAACTCTAGCTTAAGAGGATCCAATGGACTCCACAGGCACCAGGCATGCACACGGTACACAGGCATACTTGCAGGCAAAACACCCATACATAAAATAAAGATGAATCTTTTGCTGGGCATGGTGGCATATGCCTTTAATCCCAGCACTTGGCAGTGGCAGGTGGATTTCTGTGAGTTTGAGGCCAGCCTCATCTATAAAGCAAGTCCAGGACAGCCAAGGCTACACAGAGAAACCTTGTCCTGGAAGGAAAAAAAAAAAAAAAAAAAAAAAGATCATGTCCTGTTCTTCCACAGGACCACAGTTCAATTGCCATCATTCATATCAAGAAGCTGTCTGTAATTCCAGCTCTAGAGGGATCTGATTTCTCTAGTTTTTGTGAGCACCTCCACTCACATGTACACAGACATAAACACACTCACTCACACACACACTCACACACACACAATTAATACATATCTTAAAAAAATCAAGGCCATCCTTTTCTACAAAGGGTACCTGAGGGTAACCTGATCTATAGGAGACCAATGTCCAAAAACATAAATAAAATAAAATAAAAGAACATACTCAAAAACTACAAAATGATTTGTTTTGTTTTGTTTTTTCAAAAAAACAGGTTTGTTTCTTATCATCCTATTCTGGCCAAGATCTAGCTGATCACATCTACCTGGCATCTTCATACCATTTCAGCAAACATGATCTGCTGGTGAGCCTGTGTTCTCAAAACTTTTGTCTCCGAAGCACCTCAGGGTTACTTTCTATGGCCACATCTGCTAACCATCTCTAGGTACTTGGCTGTTGACTCCAAAACGCAACTTCCTGGAGGGCTTCTTCATCTGCGATGACAATGTGAACTAACTGACTTCTGCATCCTCATGTCAGCTGAACAGCCTGTCTGCCCTCTTGGAAAGGGTTTCTCTGTGTTGCCTTGGCTGTTCTGTACTTGCTTTGTAGACCAGGCTGGCCTTGAACTCACAAAGATCTGTCTGCCTCTACCTCCCTGAGTGCTAGGGTTAAAGGTGTATGCCACCAACCCCAGCTGCAACATGATCTTAAAAGCAGCCATAAAACAAAACAAAAAAACTACTACAAATATGCCTTTGATAACACCACACACACACAATGAATAAACCAGAAGCTATTATGCATAGCATAGTCATCTACTAGGGGTTAGGAAGCAAGCAGCCTGGAGGTACCCGGTCTGCAGCCAACCGTATGCTTTTGTAGCACAGGTCAGCCATTTAGAAGGCCGTGAACCTTCTCCACCCCATGCCACGTTCCTTACAGCTCCCACAGTCAGTGCACTGGCTCAGCAGTAAAGACATCTGTTCTACAAGCCTGGCAAATTGAGTCCAATGCCTGGAACCCATATGAAGATGGAAGGAAAGACTGGACTCCACAAAACTGCCTTCTGACCTCTACACACACTCGCATACAGCGATAATAAATAAATAAGTAAATAAGTAAAGCTTAAAGATTTATTTTTACTTATGTGCAGTATGTGTGTAGGAGCCCTCAGAGGCCAGGAAAGGGTGTGAGATCCTCTGGAATGCAGTTGTGAGCCATCAACTGCGATGCTGGGAAGAAAACCCAGGTAAGCAGGAAGCACACTTAAGCCACTGAATCATTTCATTAGCCCCAGATACACATATTTAAAAAGGATAAACAGATGTTAACAGAAAACTAGCCCAAAGCCTTCTTACTACCGACAGAGAACACCTCTCCCTACCACTTACTACTGATGGGACACACTTCTCCCTACCACCCACAGACCTCCTCTTCTCGACCTTGTGCTCGAGAGCCTCTACGGTGTCCAATCACACAGGCTCACTTCTCTTCCACCTGTCTCCTGGATGTGGCACCTCTACTGCTTACCCACACTATCCTTCTATCCTGAATCAGCTCTTTTCTCACAAGGCTCTAGCAACGGTTAGAGCTGAATGTACCACCATCTCTGGGTTAAGAGCTCTCCAGCCTGGAGGGACTCTATCTTATAACTCCTCTTTTCCTGACCTCTTCCTTTCCTTCAGCCCATCCATTTCCCTAGGACATGATTTCCCAATAGCATCTCTGGGCACAATCCCTTCCAACTAGTCTGTTTTTGTCAGCCATATACTACATTTCTTATCTGAAACCTCCTACTCTCAATGATCTCTTTTCCTTTTTAAGGCTATGTTTTCTAAGATCCTTTGGTCTTGATTCTCCTCCTGTGTCTCACATAGCCATCCCCTTGATTTTCCAATGGCTATACCTTAATGGAAGAACATAGGAATTCTGTTCCAATGCTGTCCCTAACTCTCACCTCATTCTCTCACATTTCCAAGATGGACAGGAGACCAAAAATGCTCCTATGAGTGAGTGTGCTGTGTTTCCAAGTGCTGTCTCCTGGCTTCTCACTTCGGGCTCCCTATGACTTGGCTCAAAACCTTTCTTTCCTCTCCTGCCCAATCAGCTCTTCTCAGACTGAAAGGTACACATGTTTATCCTTTGAGCAGAACCAGATTTGTTTCTTATCATCCTATTCTGGCCAAGATCTAGCTGATCACATCTACCTGGCATCTTCATACCATTTCAGCAAACATGATCTGCTGTGTGAGCCTGTGTTCTCAATACTTTTGTCTCCGAAGCACCTCAGGGTTACTTTTTATGGCCACATCTGCTAACCATCTCTAGGTACTTGGCTGTTGACTCCAAAACGCAACTTCCTGGAGGGCTTCCTCAACTGCGATGACTATGTGAACTAACTGACTTCTGCATCCTCATGTCAGCTGAACAGCCTGTCTGCCCTCTTGGAAAGGGATGGATAGCATCTATTTTCTAAATAGCCACCACAAGAACAAGTACAGTAAAACAGAATGACGCTCCTCTGAGCAGCAGAGCACATTCACCAAGCTGGAGAAAAGGAATTCGGCACAACCAGGGCTGCAACAACATCCAAGATCTCTGGTACAGCCAGACACAGTGTTGATACAAGAGGATCACAAGTTTGAAGCCAGCCTGGAGTATGTAGAGACTTGTCATAAATAAATAAGAAAGGAAGGGATAGGGTTAGAGAGAAGGCTCAAAGCAGTTAAGAGCTCATACTATTCTTGCAAAGAACTGGCGTTTCATCCTGGGCACCTACATTGGCTGCTCAGTTCCAAGGGTCCTGACGCCCTCTTTGGGGCCTCCAGGGCACCTTCACTCAGGTACACAGACTTTTTTTTTTTTTTTTTTTAAAGATAAAACAGGAAGGATAGATACTCTGGTGACTGCAGATCTGTATGATATTCCTCTCCACTTTCCATTAACTTCTGCTTATAACTTCATGCCTCTCCCACAGTCCACTGTATAAACACGTTTTATTTAAGGGCCCCTGTCAAGACATCTGGGTTTCCTCCCATTGTTTGCTACTGCCAACAGTTGTGCACCGAATCTTCAATGAATCATTTGCTGAAAAGGCATCCTCAATCTTCTGTAGGGCTCCCATTCAGTATCTGTCCTCAACACATCCGTATCTACAGCAGTACAACAAAAGAAAAACCAGATGCTTGGAAAGAGCAGAAAAGGGAACGGTTCCTTATTTGGGGGCCGGTCTCCAAGGGGTGCAGATGTGCTCCGTGGCTTGTTCCCCAGGGCACTGACTAGGAGCATCTCGAAGATCGGCCCGACCCTAGGAAGCACCCTCGGGCAGAAGGTGGCCCCACTGCGCCCGGCCAGGTCGTTCCGTTCGGCCTGTACATCTAAAACGATCTAAACTAGTACAACCCGTTGATTTTGCACTGACAGCAAGAGTTCTCCGATCTATCAGCAACCGCAGCTGCGGCTTTAGAGTCTGAGGTCACGCCCGGCTCAGCAGCCCGGACCGCCCTGGCGCCTGTTGCAATCCCTGCTCGGGTAGCCTCGAGGGTCGGCGACAGGCCGGAGGCCACACTCGGACCCGCGGCTGGCAACAGAGCCTGGCCGACCCGGCTGCGAGGGCCACGGGCCGCCTCACCAGCGCGCAGGCCTCGGCCGGCCCGCGCCAGAGCGCCAGGCCCGCGCCGGACGCCCGGGGGTCGCCCCACCGAGCCCCCGCCACGTCAGGCAGTCACCTGCGCCGGCCCCGGGCGCCCGCCGCCGTCCCCGCTCCCTCTTCCATCCCCGCGTGCAGCGCGAGCTCGGCGACGAAGGCCCGCCGGGCCCACTCGGTACACGCCTCGCAGCTGACCTGGTGCCACCGCAAGCTGAGGCCGCTCTCGCAGCAGGCGGGAGGCTGGAGGTGGGGGCGGAGCCTCGCCGTCACGCGGGATGCCGCGCAGGCGCAAGTGGACGGCAGGGGGGCCGCCGGCGGGGCGGGGCGAGGTTAGAGAGCCGGACAAGGGTCGCTGGTCAGGAAGCGCCACCCCAGAGTGCAAACCTACGTCCTCCTCCTTTCCCTTTCTCCCTGCCTCATTCTTATAACTTCTTTGCTGGCTGGTTTCCTCACACGCATTCGCTTGCCCGTTCACTCATCGCCTCTCTGCACGCACTCGAATGTGTTTCACTCGTTCACTTGACCGTCCTTTTCCTTACTTCCCCCGTTCCCTCCTTCCTTCACTTTCCCATTTCCTTCCCCGTTCATTTCCGCATTTCTTCCTGCATTACTTCATTCCCTTCTTTATCATTTATCCATTGCTTCACTCATTTCATTACTTCACTTGTTCCCTCCTTTTCCTTCCTTAAAAGGCATCCTCAACCTTCTGTAGGGCTCCTTCCTTAAAAGGCATCCCTCTCTCCATCGCTCCCACACTCTCTTTCATTCTGTCTTTCTTTCCTGTATTTATTGTCGGAGTTCGTCCGTCTGCCCCTTATTTCCTCGTTTTCTTATTCCCTGGCAAAGGCATTCTCTCCCTGGTTTCTTCTCTCATTGCACTTTTCTCACATGGTCTACTCATCAGAAGGTCCCTCGCCTGGTGCTCGCTGAGGAGAGTTGAAACAAGCAAAGGCTTTATGAACAAGTATTGATTTTCCTCTTATCTGATTCCCAATCCAAAACTTACCTGTCACTGGCTGTCCTGAGGAGTCTTTTGGTACCCACGTTTCTCTGCCTCAACTCCAGGAGGACTGCACTCTGAGGGGCACTTACCTATGGCAGGATGCAAGAGTAAAGAAAGCTGTATGGCCTTCTTACCAATGGAAGCACGTTGTAGCTTCAGTGTGGAAAATGAAAGGAACCATAGAGGAAAGATGTCACTGACGATGGCTCCTCATATAAAAGGGAGGAAAGAAGGAAGAAGAAAATAAAGCGCTTTAAGGCAGGCGCAGCAGCACACACCCAGCACTCTGGGAGGCAGAGGCAAGCAGATCTGTGTGAATCTGAGGCCAGCCTGGTCTACAAAGTGAGTCCAGGGCAACCAGGGCTACACAGAGAGAAACTATGCTGGGGAGTAGGGGAGGAGGGGAGAAAGAAAGGCTGTTTTAGGCTGTGAAGCCTAACTGTTGCCTGAAGGGCTAGAGAAGAGAACGGAGCCAGCCTCTAGGAAAAGCAGCAACCCATGGAACATAATGACTTCAGCTGTGTAACTGAAGACTTTCAGTAACAACAGTAGTCCAGCAAGGGATACCATCAGGAAATACATGGACATGAGAGCCAACAAAGAATTAGAAAAGAGGTACTCTCTTGTCATTTCTGACTATCTTAAAATACACCCGAACCGGGGCTGGAGAGATGGCTCAGTGGTTAAGAGTACTGTGTGCTCTTCCAGCGCACCCGGGTTCAATTCCCAGCACCTACAACGGCAGCTCACAACTGTCTATAACTCCAGTGCCAGGGATTCTGGCCCTTCATACCAATGCACAGAGAATAAAATAAATAAACTTAAAAAAATACACCCGATCACGTCACCCACTAGACAGTTGTAGAGGCAAGGAGGAGCAGAATAGGAAGAGATCTCTGCAAAACTAGTTATGTAATAGGAAGCTCTTCCCACCCTGAAAACCCAGATCCCCTTTTGGTCTCTGGATTTGAAGGGAAGATTCTCTGTCTTGTACAACATTTTTCTCCAAGATTGAACCATTCCGTTCTTCAGGGAAGTTCCTTCAACAGGAAAGTAAACTCAAAGTAGCGTCAAGAAGTCCTTGAAACTGACCAGCCTCAGCAGGCCCCTCCCTGCCACAGTAAATAACAAAAGCTGAAACTCCCTCTCAGCCTGGTGAAGCTGAGCTGCTGCCTGGAAGAGGAGAAAGCTGCAAGGCAGACTCAGACCAGACCTGCCTTGGACGAAGCAAAACCCAGCTGAGCTGCTGGGAAGAGGCTGAGAGCAAAGGAGGCACCTGGAAAGGACATTCGCCAACCAGCTCACCTGTCTGCCTGCTGCACACTGTACTCACGGTTCCCAGCTCCGTGTGCTGTCACCCATGCTGGCTAGTGATACAGCTGTCTGAGTCATTTCTGCTCCTGTAAATAACCCCTCACCTGTATTCCTCAGTAACCCCAATAAAACTCATCGGTTCACCAGATTGGCCTTTGGTGGTGTTTGTGCTCTGGTCTGTTGGGGGTTCCTTATATGGGGTGAGTAGACATGTGGGTTGCATCTCCCCAGGAAATGTTTTTGTCAACACCCTTCAAGACCCCATGATGGCTGCCCATGGCTGTGGCTGTCCACCTTTACGAAGGAAGCTCCTCTTTGGACCTGAAGGCCTGCTGTCTCCTGCAGGGGCCCTCTCTTAACAAAGCTCTTCTGAAGGGTGATATGTGTCCATTCTTTCTCATGACTCTTCCAATGACAGAAAAAAGTAAGGGTTCCACTGAAATCCATGTTTATAAACCAGTGAGTTTATTAAGCTTCCTTACAGGTCCCATCATTCACTTCCTTAGTGACCTCGAACAGCTGAATCACTTTGTGATGACCTCATCATCTGCATCATCAAGTCTCAGTTTCAGTTCCTCCTCCACTTCTTATATACTCCAGAATCTCTCAAGATCACATGTACCTAGGAGGAGGGCCAGGAGTAACTAGAAGACCAGATGAGGGACCTATGGTCCTCCCATTTTTCTAATGAAGGAGTATCATTACCATTATTACAGACCTAGACTTTACTGTATTGTTCTGCCCAGTTAGTTACCATGGCCAACAGGCAATCTCTACTCCAAAATGGCTCTGGGAGTGTCATGCTATGTCTGGAGGAAAAGCAATACTACAACAGTTATCTTGTCAGGATGAGGAGCAAGCCTGAGATGGCCACCAGACCAGCAACAAGGGGCCTGGACAGGGAGCTTGCCTGAGATAACCGTCAGTCTGTCACAGCACAGGCCTAGGGGGGCAGACCACGCCTGAGATGACCCCTTCCCGGTGCCATAGTGCAAGAGCAGGATATTGTACTCCTGAGGTCACACTTGACAGAATCCCACTCAGAGACTCTAGGCGCCACTAAGAGGAGCAAGTAAGTGTTGGAGAAATAGAAGAGAAAAAAACAGAAGGATGTGGGCACAAAACAGAGAGGCAGAACTGGAGACTCGGACAGCCTGTGCTGCCACTAGGGGCCACATCCGGGTCTGTGGTACTGTGGCAGCAGGGTCTGTTACTACCAAAGGCCAGGAAGATTTCCCTGGTCCACCTGGGGACATGCTGATGTCTGAGGGCTGTGCTGAACTGGCCTTCCCCCTCACCTGGGCATCCTGGGAGAGCTGACTCTGGGGGCAGGAGAGCAGGAGAGCTGATCCTGCCCCTAGCCAGGTGGAATAATTGGGAAAGGAGGCCACGTACATTGCAGGAGTTTCAGGTGAGCCAGACCCAGGACAAACAGCTGAGGTGCCTTTTGAACCAAGGCAGACCTGACCTCCAGGTACTCCCAGCATCCCTCAGTCCCTACCTGTATGAGGCATAGCTGTCATACCCCACTATATAATCTAGACATTTCGGTTCCTCTCTTTCTCTCTCTGTGCCTCTCTCAGTATACACACTTTTCTGATTCTCCTTACGTGGTGACTTCCCTGCCCCCATTCATTGGGACCAGTGAACCCACCAAGAGCTGCTCCTAATAAACCTGTAATCTATATACTTTAACGTGCCTTGAATTAGCTC
Source organism: Psammomys obesus (assembly GCF_907164565.1). NCBI lineage: Eukaryota > Metazoa > Chordata > Mammalia > Rodentia > Muridae > Psammomys > Psammomys obesus. The sequence continues at coordinate 1,149,219 of NW_026591497.1, read as the reverse complement.
ATTTCATCAGTCAATGATTCTTTGTTTTGTTTTGTTTCGTTTTTTGAGACAGGGTTTGTCTGTGTAGCTTTAACTGTCCTGGACTTACTTTATAAACAAGGTTGGCCTGGAACTCACAGAGAGCCGCCTGCCTCTGCCTCCCTGAATGCTGAGATTATAGGCATGTGCCACCACACAAGACTTCTGCCAATGATCCTATCACTGGCACACATCTCCTGTGCAATGGTGTGGATGAAAGAGATGTTGGAATTAAAGTTTTTTTTCTACTCCTGTTCTAGCACCCAAATAGTGATACAGAGACCTGTTACATTTATTAATAAACTCTAGAGATCTATAGCTTGTCAGATTCTCATCTATTCTAACCCATTGGCTAGGCTAGCCTGGCTATCTTATTACCTGTCCTCCAGTTTGCCCTGGCTACTCCTGTTCAATCTTTGTCCCCATGGCACCTCCCCCATGGTCCTTCACTCCTCTTGGCCCAGTGACCTTCTCCTCCCTCCCTCATTTTCTACCTAAGATCCCCAGAATGGGAATGGAAGTCCTGCCTACTGTCTCCTCTGCCCAGTCACGGGCTCTTCAGCTTCTTTATTAACCAATCAGAGATAATCAGGGAGTAATTTTTACACAACATTGAGACAGGATATTCCTCAAAAGCAACAACAATACCAGAATCTGTTAGCATTTAGCTCCCTGCTGTTTTAGCAATTAACAATTGAATATAAAGACACACCATAATACAATGTGAATGAAGGTCATTTCTACATTTGCAAGCAAGAAGTGTGGACAAAAGGGGACACGGTGAGACATGCTGTGACACACTATAGCTTCCACAAATTAATTTTTTTCCTCTGTAGGGGAGGAGGTAAGAGACCAAATAATTAAAAATTAAGGGTTTTTTTGGGTTACTGGATTAAAGTTTAAAGCAAAAGCCTGAACAAAGGCCAGACAGGTGGAGACATGTCCAGCCACCTGTGGGGAGGAACCAGCCTTACTACATTCTTTTCCTGCACACTAGAGATACAGTTGCTAGGAAACTGGCTCAGATCGCCCCTCTCCCCTAGAACAGCCAAACAAGGGAAGCCAGACCAGTAATGGTTTGGGGGCTGCCCCTCAGCCAATCAGTTCAAAATGCAACATCCCTTTTGCTTTTCAACCAATAGACACTTGCCAGACAGGAATTACCCTACTTTGGGCATACTGGGAGGGACTGGGATCTATAAATCACCAACCTACTCTGAGCACTGGGGCTCTACTCTCAACTACTGCAACAGTGAGGGTATGAGCCCAAGCTCTGGCTTGTAATAAAAAGAACCTCACGTGTTTTGCAACAGACTTGACTCCTGGTAGTCTTTTGGGGGTCTTGCAAATCAGGCACAACATACTTGGGGGCTGCTCCAGGATCCCCAAAGACCCCCAAAATCCTGGAGCCAGAGGATCAGAGCCCCAGGTAAATGCTTTTGTCTTGGCTAAGTTCTGTGTCTCTGTTCTGTCATTCTGCGTATTTTTGAGATCTCAAGGTGGTACACAGAAGGTGACCAGGGAGCTGTCCTGTTGATAGTACACTAATTGACGAGCTGGCAGTCTGCAGCCATAGGGATCTGGGAGATGTCCCAGATCCCAGTGGGGACAGGGCTCCCAATAGCACTGTAAGGGACACAGGGTCCCAAGTCTGTTTGATAAGCTAAGAAGAAGGTAGATTGCTCCCACAGAGAAAGAGAGAGCTGCCAACGAATTGGTTTGGGGTTCTTACCTGCTCGGCTGGCAGAATCTGTTGTTTAGCTTTGTGTTTGTGTGTGCGTCTGTCTGTGATGACTGTTCTCATTTCTTTGGATGGGACTCGCTCGGACATGGGACAGACTCCTTCTAAACCCCTAGACTTAATTCTTATCCATTTCAGGGAGGTTCAAGCCATGTTCCACAGGCTCCAGTGACAGGGGCGAGGAGGCGCCAAGGGATGGCTACAGTATGCAGAGCTCCAGGCTTGGCGCCTCTGCCACCACTCTCTGGACTCTGGTCTGGCAGAACAACAGCGCCTTTCCAAGCTCTAGTATAGTTGGGTGGAGCCCGATTTCCGGGAAGGCCCTAATGGAACAGGATGGAGGGCCCATCTAGAGATGGGCCACTGTTCCTTTGTTTTTTTTCTTCCTTTCTCTTTGCACACATTGTACTGGTACATTGTTTTCTTGAGTTGTTCTTTTATGTTTTTGTTTGCCTATGGTGGTCTCAGTGCCAGTGACCACACAGCTGTGCACCATGGTGACTTGGCCTGCCCTGTGCTCCCAGCACTACAAACTGGAGAACTTCTAGTCCCTGGTGGGAGCCTGCCTCAGGGCGGGGACAGGTAGAGAACAGCCAAGGGCGGGCCAGTGGCATGAGCTTGCCCAGGCTTATGGGACAAAGTGCTTGATATTACAGCTGGATGGAGTGAGAAAAGTTTTGTCTGTCTGTTTAAATGTATGTAAGGCTATTACATGTTTATTTCTGACTGACCATAAATGGTTAATATGCACTGTATGTCTTGGTTATAGATTAACATTTACTGGATATGTTTAAAGGTTAAATTCAAACTCTTGTTTACAACATATATGTGTGCATATATGTTTGTGAGGTCTATAGAAGAACAAATGTTTTTAAATAGCAACCAGATGGCCTGCCATGTGATATGACTCTGCCATCTTGAAATTACCATGTAGTATGGGGTAGGGCAGAAAAAAATTACAGAACATCATAGTTATAATGAATTCTGTTTATCATTCTATGTCTTTTTAGACTAAGAAGACAAGTTTCATTTTAAATTGGCATTGATTTTAGAGATTGAATTGTTTGCACTGGTAAAATTCGGTTTTGACTTTTAAGATTATGGTTATCCTTTGTGACTTCACTCCTAAAAAGGGTACTTTATTTTTTTAATAATTTATTTAATTTTATTCTTTGTGCATTGGTATGAAGGTTGTGAGCTGCCATGTGGGTGCTGGGAGTTGAATCCGGGTCCTTTGGAAGAGCAGGCACTTAACCACTGAGCCATCTCTCCAGCCGGTACTTTATTTTGATATTGCAAAAGCAGATTTCTCCTAAAAATGTGTTTAAGGCTATGAAACATTTTAAAGTTTATCAGGTATTTTATAATAATGTCTTTATAGATTATACATACACACACACACACACACACACACACACACACACACACACATATATACACACATATATAAAGTTCAGGGTTGTGCTTTTGCAGCATGCTGTATATGTGATTCAGCCCTGGTTTGTAAAGGTCTATTCCAATTAACAGGCTGACTTGAAGTGTGTGCCTGGCTGCCAGTTCCGGAATGAATGGATTAATGCTGTTTTTTTTTTTTTCTTCTGGCTGATAGGCTTGGTATGGCCAGAACAGTTCCAGTATACTTTAATATTGCTCTATACTATCCTGTTATGTAGTTGGTCCTGACACTTATTTGATTACAATGTTAGAACTTGGTTACAGGAAACCATAAATGCTCCACAGTGCTATACCGTGGGAGGTAGCAACATCATCAACAACACCTAATGGCTATGTTTTAAATTGCCGGCCACAGCCTGTAACAGCACATGGCTAGTCGCCATGTTGGTTCAGGGATAAAGGTGGAACCGTGGTTTTACCGCCATCTTGGTTGAGGGCTGCCAGCTGTGATCAGTTCCCTGTTTAGTACTAAGTGCAACTTTTGTCCTTTAAGCTTTTTGCTGTTCAGTCTTAATGCAATGTGGTAGGATCAGTGAGATTTGCTTGACCCTCTATGAACTGTATCTGATTGAAAGTTTTGCTTTGATTTTAGTTCAGAAAGATATTTAAAGTTATGCTAATGAGTACAGTTGGTTACAATATTGAGCTTTTACCTAGTGTCTTGTTTGTGTTTTCAAGGTTAAGCCTAGGATGGGTAACTACAAAGTTTGCCTATGTAGATCTACTTGAAATACATATGGTCCTAAAACACTTATCTAAGTACTATGCAAGAGTTAGAGATTTTAACATTCTGTTTTACAGGATGTAATTTAGAGTAGATAACTAAAGATAGACAAAGAGTAACTTATGCTGGCCCTTCAAGCTAATCAGAGATCTGTGGAAAAATGGCATTTTAACATGTGTAAGCTTATTATGACAGAGAGTCCCAAAATCCTGGCAGTAGCTCCCCAAGGTCTCTAAGAAGATTTGGGCACAACGACAGATGACTTTGGACTGTGGTATGCTCACCACTGGGAAAGACTGTCTCAACTGGCCCACTGCTAGGGCCCAGCCTAAACCATGGACAAAGCTGTGGACACCTGGAGATTCATTGTTTCACATTGCTGAAGGCAAGGTGATATCAATCTCTCATGTTCTTTTTCCCACAGAAACAGTCTCTCATCTTCTGTGCCTGATGGCCAGACTACCTCTGCTCATGATGCCAGGAGACCACAGGAGCCAGGAATAACTGCCTAGGTGGTGGACTAACTAGTCATCTCTGTCATTTTGATTGGTACATAGATTGGTACATTTATTTGGCTTATATTTATCCTTCTCAGGTTTCTGATCACATTGATGGCTAAGCTAAGCTAATGGTAGCTTTTCAGCTAAAGAACAGACAATAAGATCCACTGTTAGCTCATTGGTCAATTCATTAGCTAGTAAGAACTACTAGGTACTAGATCTCTTATTTAGAAAGGCAAAGAAGTTTCTCTTGCTTACAAGCTTCATGTTAATTGCCTGTGTCTTACAGTGAATAACTAGATAGAAAGATGTAAAGTTTATATAAGGTCTGAGGATATGAAAGTTTAAGTTATGAGGATCTAAAAAGGTTGAGGGTCTAGGAAAATGTTTCAAAGTTGGTAAATGTAAGAAAGATTGGAGGTCTAAACAGGTGTTTTAAGGTGTGTGAATGTAAGTTATAGTGATATAAGAAAGTAATTTAAGGCATATTAAAAATGGAAGCTATTTCAGATTTCTCTCCTCTCTCTGCTATTGTTGTGCTTATGTTGTTATAAGATTTCAGAAGTTCATAGTTACGATATTGATCGGTAGAGTTCTAATAAGCTGATAGAGCACTGACTGCTTATTATCCAGTCGCAAGCTTGAGATTTTAATTTCCTTTTAGTTGTCTTCTGGAGATAGACTTAAAGGTGCTTCTCATCATGCTAAAAAGATCTGTCTAATATGTATATCTCTGACCCAGAAGCCATAGCTTTTATTAGGTCTTAATGGCATGAGTCTACTCCTGCTGTCTTGTAGACACCTCTTAACTGCTTTTTTTAAAGTATGGACTTCAATACAATGGTGATACTAATATAATTTTTTTTGCAAACTAAAATTCGTATGAGTTTTAAGAAATCAAAAAGTCATGAGATCTGGATCTGGCATAGCTCAAATGGATGGACTCCTAATGAGTTTTTTTCTTTGGTCTTGGGATTCCTCACTTTCCCACTTACTAGATAAATTTTAACTCTGTCTCTAGTCTGAATTTGTCTCCGCAGATTTTCACCTTGTTGACAGACTCCATTCTGGGATCAGCCATGGACTGCAAGCTGAAAGATGAAAATCTGGACTTGCTGAAAGATGAAGTAAATCAGTCCAGCCAATGTGATGGTTCCCTGTCTCTTCAACTGGATTGCTACTTAGATGATGCCCCATTGCCTAGCTTTTGACTAGCCTTTTAACCTTCCTGGGTTGAATCTCTGTCTGATTTTCAGCCTGAAGAAATTACAGAAGAGAGAGATTCATCAGGCTTTATCCTACCTAACAGACTGAAAAGCTAAGGCAAAAGGGGCTCCCTAATATTAGCTATAGTCTTGGGGACCTGCTTAGCTGGAGTAGGAACTGGTATTGCAGAACTGGATGTACAAAGCCAGAATTATAATACCTTCAAGGCAGATGTTGATAAATATATTCAATGCCTTGAGAACTCAATCACCCCTTAGAAAAGAATGTTCATTCCCTGGCAGAATGCTGCAAAATCGAAGGGGCTTGGATCTGTTGTTTTTACAGCAGGGCAGGCTGTGTGCAGCCCTTAGAAAGAAATGTTGTTTTTATGTAAACCACTCAGGAATGATTAGGAAATACTTAGCAAAAATAACAAAAAGCCAGAAGAGATGCTGGAAAGAGAGAGAGGATTCCAGTGGATGTTTTAAATCCTGGTATAATAGTTTTCCTTGGCTTACTTCCTTTATATCCATCTTGTTGGGACCCCTACTCATTTTGATTTTTACCTTTGGGCCTTCTATTTTAAGTCACTTGATGGCTTTCATGATGGAATGCTTGGGAGCAATACTTAATGGTACTCAGATCCCTTTGAGGAAAGGTAAATCTGGAAGACACCAGTGGTCTCATCTGGAAAACCGATGATTGTATCTTCAAATGATCATGGGAAAGGAGGAATGAGAGACCAGATAATTAAAAATTAGTTTTTTGGGTTATTGGATTAAAGTTTAAAGCACAAGCCTGAACAGAAGGCCAGACAGGTGGAGACATGTCCAGCTAGCTACCTGAGGGGAGGAACCAGCCATACTGCATTCTTTCCTGCTCACTAGAGATACAGTTGCTAGGAAACCAGCCCAGATCACCCCTCTCTCCTAGGACAGCCAAACAAGGGAAGCCAGAGAGTTAATGGTTTGGGGGCCTCCCCACAGCCAATCAGTTCAAAATGCAACATCCTCTTTTGTATTTCAACCAATAGACATTTGCCGGGCAGGAATTCCCCGGCTTTGGGAATGCTGGGAGGGACCGGGACCTTTAAATCACCCACCTACCCTGAGCTCAGGGCTCTCTACTCTCAACTGCTACATCAGTGAGGGTGTGAGCCCAAGCTCTAGCTTATAATAAAAAAATCCTCATGTGTTTTGCAACAGACTCAACTCCTGGTGGTCTTTTGGGGTCTTGCGAATCGGGCACAACAGAGGTTGCAAGGGTGAAAAGAACAAGAGGAGGGAGAGATGAGAGGGACTAGAGTGCACAATGTGAGATTCACAAAGAGACACAGGAAGTCCAGCCTGAGGAGTGCTTTCAAAGAACATGCAGAGCAAGGTCCTGCTGCTCAGGGACTTACAAGAGAACAAAGAACATCTCTAAGCACAGGATTCTTCCACCCATTGCTACATAAGAACCCCAAGACTACTTTTCCTTTCAAGAAGGGGGAATATTGGAGGATGTTTTGTGCACTGTGTATTTAAATGCTTATTTCTGTACCCAGAGATCTGTTTGGATATTGACATTGTCATTTCTGTGAAGCATTTCCTATCTCAATGTATAAAAACCGTCCTCCTTCACTTCTGATTGGTTAATAAAGAGCAGAACAGCCTATAGCTGCGCAGGAGAGTTAAGGCAGGACTCTGATCCCAGTGAAGGGGTTCTTGGTGGAGAGTAGGGAGGAAGAAATTCACCATGGAGGATGGAGCAAGAATAGCCAGGCAAGACTAAGATGTGGGGAATTAGACCAGGCTAGCATAGTTGGGTTAGAATAATTTAGTGTCTGCCTAGCTATAGTGCCTAAAGCTTTTAATAAATATCATGGGTCTCCATGTCATTATTCGGGAGCTAGGGCAAGCAAAGAAAAGCCCTTACTTTAACAATACAGAGGAATCCTGTCCTCTGAGGTATATTGTCTTTAGTCCAGATTTCCAGGTCTGGACTTGAATAAAGCTATCTCCCTCACCAGTCTCTGGCTCCGGTTCATTGCAAAAGGCGACAAGTGGTGTGGCCTCCAAAGCCTGAGTAACACTAGGACAGGTGTTGTTGCCACTCAGCTAAGTCCCATTTTTTCTAGGCTGTATTGTTGCTTGCTCACACTATAAACTCTTGACTCTGTCCTTCCGTTGTGTGCCATTGAAGTTCTTCTGTTATGTGAGCATTTAGAGACTGCTGCTGGGGTAGAGAGAGCAGAATGGACTGGAGACCTCTCTGGAACATTCTCTCTTAGCATAGAGATGCTGTAGCCTCAAACCAGGCCACACACATCCCTGCAATCTCTTTGTCCCCTGGAAATGTGTGACAGGTCACCTGCTGTGACCTTGCAGCATTTCTCCCCTCACAGCTCTCACAAAGCACTAACTCTCCCCACCCTACACTCAATTGCTTCATCTGGAATCACTGACAACCTGAGATCACAGACACACAGTATGTGTGTCTTATTAACAAAGCCTGCTGTACAGGACTACCTCCTCCCTTAGAAACCTATAAGCTCAGACAACTCACTTTCTTCAGAACCCACTCCACTGTGTGTGGCCTCAACTTACTCTCCTAATAGCTCTTCTACCCTAAGGATAGTTCATCTCAGCACATCTTTCTTAGAACATCTCTCATCTCTATTAGATATAATTGCCTCAGGTCATGACGAACTTTTTAGGTCTCCAACCCAGGACATCTGGCTGAGGTGCCTATTTAACAAAGCAAAGCAGACCTGGTTACCAGATTCTCCCAGAATCCCTCAGTCCATACCTGTTACAGGATATAGCTGCCATGCCATGCCCTTACCCTAAACTTCTTCAGCCCAGGGGCTGGGCTCCTCTTCGCTATGTAATCCAGCCATTTGGGATACCTGGCACTTTCATCTACCCATTACTCTCCTGGTTCTCCCGCCCCTCTTTCCTCACATGTATCAGTTCAGGGTCATGTCTACTATGGAGCCTTCCAGATGACTCTGTCTCTGACTCTGTTTTATTTATAACAAACCCTCTTTTAGCACATAGACAGCCTGCTTCCAGGGTGCCAGGTTGTGTCAGGCATGTTTCAGCTGTACACCAGATATAAAAGGACCAACCTGCCACCTTGTCTCTCTCTTGTGCCCTCTCTGCCTCAGTTTCTCTCCCCTTCTCTTCTCTCTGATTGGTGGAGGAGGGTAACATGCTCCTCCTTCTCTTCTATACTCTCCCACTCTCTCTCTCTCTCTCCTCTGTCTCCTAACTCTCCACCCCCACACATTAAGTCTCTTCATTCCAGATTGGCTGTATTGTTATTTATATTATTACATTGGTACCATGACTCAGGTCTCTGATTATGTTGACAGATAACACCAGGCCTTAAGCCTCACTCTGAGAGCTGTTACTGCCAGGTCTAGACCAGGTCTAGACACAGTCTACTTTATTGCCAGACTCAGGTCTCAGATGTAACCTTTTACCATTCCTTTAGCTGAAGGACAATGGATGCTCACAGCAGTCTCACCTGTGTCTCATGGTAAATAAGAAAAGGCCTGAGGATACAGAAGTTTAAGTTACAAAGAAAAGCTAAGAAGGTTTGAGGGGCTAAGAAGGTGTTTCAAGGCTGGTAAAGGTAAGTTACGAAGGTTGAAAGGTAAGGTGATTTAAGGTATCCTAAATAGAAAAATATGCTGCATATTTCTTCCTGTTGCTATGCTACTACTGTATTAACTGCCCAGAGCTTTGACATTTATCGCTAGAGCTCTATTTATTAATCTAATTCTGATAAAAAAAACATTCCTCTCTATGATCCACTATCATAGTTCCAACCTCAAGATTTTAAGTTTCCTTTGGACTTAAATATGTGCTATACATCTGCATAGGGGAAAGAAGTCCCTCATCCATACAGTGTAATCCTACTAAAAGCCGAGATCAAGTGAGCTTTTACCCTTCTCCTTCACAGAAGGCTTCTGCCTTCCCAGAGCTCTCCTTAAAGACTGTTTATGCTGTTGACAAAAGTGTATGTTTACTGACTTTTTCTACAATGTATGATTCCCTACAGATTACAACGGTGACACTAACATGTATAAAGTTTATCTCCTTTGTAAACTTAAAAAGTGTTGGAGGTAACCTGTTGGTTGAGGTTGCAGTTCTTGCCTGGACTGGAGAGCCATTATGAGCTTGGCACTAAAGGCTGAACTCCCTCCCTTTGGCAGGGTCCCCTGCTCTCTGCCTGACTTTATCTGAAGGATCTTTAGATAGAGACTCCCCTAGCCACACTTGATATATGGTCTCTGACACAGCTCCCTGCTAGCTCTTCCCTCCCTGTGCTTATCTATATGTTAATCAAGCACTGACACTTGGCCCTTATGATCGGAGCATGCTGTATAATACAAATCAACCATCCTTGAAGTGCCTAGTTTCAGCCAATTATGTATACCTATTCTTGGAGACCCCCCAACCACTCCTCTAGGGGTATATGTTCTTTGTTCTCTGGAAGTAAAGTTGAACTAGCCATCAGCTGTTTCGGGGGTCTGTGATTTCTGTACGGTTCTCACCATTCCGTGCATTCCGGCTCTTCCAGGCACGCTTCTCTTCTTCAGCCCCTCCTGGCTTCCTGGGATGCTGCAAGGCAGCCCCCGGGCAGGAGGAGAACTACATTTGGCACCCAACATGGGGCTCTGGACTGTGCCAAGAAAGTTAAAAAGGGTATTTCTGCTTTATGCCTGCCTTCCCTTGAGGAGTGAGAAAGAAGGACGTGAAGTTCTCAGCCCCCTGGAGCCCCGGTTTCAAACCACTGGTAGGCAGTGGGCAGTCTCAGGCCCCAGTGGGCTCTCCTGCACAGGCAGCTGGTAATGAAGTCTTGCCTGACTGTTCCACCCTGAGAACTGGTAACTATTTACTTTACAACTCACTTGCTTGAACTGATTGTCCCAGAGACCATAAGTCTCCAACACTCTCCTTCCCCTTTAATTATAGGTAATTCAACATCACATCAGAGAGATCTCCAAATTCACTCCCTTAGAGCTCTACTTAAATCTAGAGGACTTAAAATTTCCCAAAAGGAAGGCTTAGAATTCTGGGATGAGGTGCTTCAATTTGTACCGTGGGTTCTAACAGCAGCCGCCTCAGATCCAGATGTCTGGATCCCTTTTGCTTATTTAGCTTGTAAAAAAGAAGCCCAGGAAGGCTATCAACTGTCTATTTCCTTTCCCCCCAGGGATATCAGCTACTAATGGCAATGTGTAGCAAACCCCCCTGAGCCTGAGGATGGCCCATCAGAGGAAAAAACACAGCAAGATGCAAAACAGGACTCAAATGAAGAGGAAGACACTGAGAACTGTACAGTGGCCAACCTAACTGCCCGCCCTAGAAAAAGTGATTGACCTAATCAGGCAAAAGTTACCCTCCAGCTACACTACCCTCCTCTGCCCCCTCATAATTCCCCATCGGTTTCAGAAAACAAAGACCCTGGCTTCCCATTGGAGGCAGAGAGAAAAAAAAAAAACCCACCAAATGAGACTAAGACCCTTCAAAGCACTCAGATAAGCCCTCCGCTACCCCACACCTCTGCAGCTGCCTAGGGCTCCTCCGTCCACAGCTATAGAACAGCTTTGCAACTACAGACACCAACAATTGCTCTCAGTGTGAAAACTATTATCCCCAGCCACCCCAGCCTCAATGGCCTGGGACCCAAGGACTGTCACTCATAGAGACCTTCCCTGTTAATTTACATCCAACCAGACAACACCCCCTAGCCTGGCACCCCTCCCGACTAGAGATTTAAAAGAACTAAGACAAGCTGTTCATAAAGATGGAATTCACGCGCCATGGACCAAACCTATTTTACAAAGCATTAACAGAAAGCTTTTAACTCCTCGAGACTGGAGAAATATATACAGATCTTCTCTCCCCAGCTCCTTGCTCCTATAATGGAGAGCCCATTTAGAGATGAATGCCAGTTACAGAATAAAAAGAAAATGAAATATATAACCAACAAATAGGACTTCAGGGACAAAACACCCTGTTCAATTAATAAACTGGGACTATGGCCAACTGTTTGGCCAAGGCAATTTCTCTACAGGAAGCCAGCATGCTTTACTCCTGGCCAACTGCCTGGACCAAGTCCAGACGTGTACACTACAGGCCTAGGATCATCTAACTCCTTTATCTGTGGAACCCAGAGTGGTCTCTCCACTGTCTCTTTAAAACAAAAACTGTGGAGAGCTGCTTGTCAGGCTGCTTTGTTATTGAGTTCTCAGCGAAAAATGTGTTGTCACTCTGGCCTTCACCTGGAGACAGGGATAGGCAGGATGTTTGCCAAGTTCCTTCCCTTTTGTTTGTGTGAGGATCACACAGATAAGCGGTCGAGGTAAACAAGTTTGACTTTTCTATGAACCACTTCATTGTACTGAGGTGCTTTGCTCTGACTATGAAAAGGGATTGTGGAATAAACCAGATGTGACAGTTTCTACTGGCAGCCCTCTTGAACTGATCTCCTGTGAAGTGTCTTTTTTTTTTTTTTTTTTTTTAATTTTCAATCCTCACTCCACACTCAGGAACTGTTCAACTCTGCTGGTAGGCTACGGAAAAAAAAAAATTAAAAAAACAATGGAGACTTTCCTGGACTTTATACTAAGAATATAGGCCAGTCTAGACAGAAAAATAACAGACTTTGCCACAAAAGCAATGCTTTTAAACAATCTCATTTGGGATGAAATGATCCCCGAACACAGGCAAGCATGCCAGGGACTAAGGCATGAGCATTATGACAAATGGATTGTAGCAACCCATTATATTGGGACTGCCACTTATCAGGTCTTCTCTCTGGCACAAGCCTTTGCAGTTGTAACATGCTCTAACTTGACATGCTTTAAATTTGGAGAGGATGGACACTGGGCAAAAAATTGCCCAAAAGGTAATTCAGTTGTCCTCAAACCTTCTACAAGACCATGTCCTCGTTGCACAAGGGGTTTTCACTGGAAAAGGGATTGTAAATCCAGATATAATAAGGACGGCAGTCTCCTGCCACCCTTAAACTCTTGCAGGGCAGCCCTAAGCCCCACCAACAAGAGGGAGAAACCAACAAGTCCACTGGGTCATGCACATATTAAAAAAAAAAAATCTCACCCTAAGCTCTCAATAAGAATTGACAATAAAAACTTTAAATGCTAAATAGAGACAGTAGTTGATAAGACCATTTTAAGATGAGCTGAGGTCCCCTCACATTGGACCCTCCTATCAGACACCCAACTTATGGGAATAAATGAGCATTTATTACCCAAGATTCTTATAAGTGAGAAGACCCAGATGGCACAAATGGAGCTATTAGGCCCCTAGTGGCTGATGTGGCTGCTAACCTCTTAGGCAGACATATCTTAGAAGATTTAAATGTGGTCATTGCTACTGGAGAAGAGGGAGATTGCCTCCAAATAAACAGTGACCAAACAGATCTAAACAGAAAACTCCCCCAATTCTAAAGCCCACTGTTAAATACCTTACTTCCTGCCTAGAATGGATCACAAACAATTTCATCTGGGTGGAACAGTGGCCTATAAGCAGGGAGAAATTAATAATTTTACAACAATTAGTTAAACACCAATTAGAAAGGAGACACATCCGTCCCTCTAGAAGGCCCTGGAATACCCTGGTCTTTGTAAGAAGAAAACTGGGGCCTGGAGGCTCCTCCAAGATTTAAGAGCAATCAACAAAACTATGAAAGTCTTGGGTTCACCTTAGCGAGGCCTTCCTTTTGCCTCTGCTAGACCAGTAAACACCCCAGCATTAGTATTAGACATTAAAGATTGTTTCTTTTCAATACCACTCCATAAACAAGACTGTAAATACTCCGCCTTCTCTGTTCCTAAAATAAATTTGGGGCCAATGGATAGGTATGGATGGACAGTGCTCCCTCAAGGTGTGGATAACAGCTCCATTATTTTCCAGGAAGCTGTAGCCCATGTATTATAGCCCCTTATGAAATCGGGCCTCAATAGATATCATTCCATGGACGATCTGTTAATATGGCAAGATAAAAAACAGAATCTAAAACTAACCTTTGAAGACCTTAAACAACAAGCCCTAAAGGCTTTAACAGAAAAGGGCTTTACTATGGCACAAGATGAGGTCCAACTTGTTCCTCCCATCACATTCCTAGGGACTTAAATCACCTTAACTTCAGTCCAGCCAGCTAAATCTGTCATTGACCTTCCCAGTCCATTAATCTTAAATAATCTTCAGAGCTTCCTACATAGTATTAGTTGGCTTAGACCTTGGCTATCCATACCAACCAGCCAATTACAGTCTCTATTTGACCTACTTAAGGGTAACAAAGACCCCTCCTCTTGTTGCTCTTTGCCACTAGCAGCCAGGAAGGCTCTTCATTCCATCAATAATCACATTAAAGATGCTTCTCTAGCCTGTTATGACCCACAACAACCACTTCAGATCCTTATATTCAATTCCTCTCCCACAGTAGTTGGAGCTTTACACCAACCCCAGGGAATCCTAGAGTGGCTCCATGCACCAATAGGGGGAACTCCTCACTACTGACCAGGGTTGATGCTATCTCTACCATGACAATGACAGGAAGAGAGCCGACCTTGCAAATTATAGGCAAGGAACCTGGTAGGATAGTAGTACCCTTCTCCCTTCCAGATGTCCAATGGCTCTTGAGAAACCACGCCTCTTTTGCTAATAGTCTCATTGGCTTCCCAGGACAGATAGACAATCACCACCCAAAGACAGACTGCTGACAACTATCCCACTCCTTAGATGGCTCCCTCTTCATTTATTCTCTCGATGCCCCATCCCTAGGGCCCCCTTTGCTTTTACAGATGGGGTCTAACAAGGAGCTGCTTACACAATATACCAGGGAGATGCTGACTCTGAGTCATATTTTTTCCCTCTTACAGATAAGTCCCCCCAATGTAAAGAATTGTATTCTATCTTCCTGGTCCTGATGCACCTAAAAGAACCATTTAACTTATATTCAGACAGCATCTTTGCAGGTAACCTACTCCCCTGGATAGCCCCTTCTTCTATCAAACTTGATGGTAATCCCCTTTCTCCTCTAATAATAAAAATTTCAAAAACACTCCAAACAAGAACATGCCCCATTTTTATTAGCCATATAGGATCACATTCATACTTGCCTGGCCCCAACTCTGATGGCAATGACTTAGCTGATAAGATTGCTGCTACTGGGGCCTTTACTGTCTCCCCCAACTACTAAAGAACTCCATCAGCTGACTCATATCAATTTAAAAGGACTGAAATTTAAATTCCCTAATACCCCTATAAAACACCTTAAATTAATCCTTAAAACTTGCTTCTCTTGTCCCTCCTCAATCCACACCTCTGCTATATAATAATTGGGCACCAATCCCCGAGGCCTTAAGGCCAATGCCCTCTGGCAAATTGATGTCACCCATACATATCTCCTCCTTTGGTAGACAGAAGTTCATATTTGTCAATATTGATACCTACTCACGCTCTACCTGGGCTACAGTGTGAACTAACAAAAACTCAAAAAAATTAATAAATCACATGCTCTCCACTATGCTATTATGGAGGTTCCTTTCCAAATTAAAACCCACAATGGACTGGCTTTCAAAAGCCATCGATTCAAAAATTTCTGTGAAACCTGAAAAATCTCTTACTACACTGGCATTTCCCATAATCCTCAGGGCCAAGCTATCATTGAAAGGGCACACCAAACACTTAAAAAAACAATTAGACAATTAACTAATTTGTTTAAAAATTAATTAAATAAACACAAAACTCTTTATCACCAAATGTTCAATTAAACCTGGCGTTATTCACACTCAGTGTGTTAAATCTATAATATCCAGAGTGACCCTCCCATTATTTGTCACTGGAGGCAGCCACCCACCTACCACCTGTTATGGTCAGGTGGAAAGACCCACTGACCCACTGATGGGTGTTGGAAGGAGCCTACTAACAACAGGAAGAGGATTTGCTTGTGTCTTTCCACAGAACCAGCCTCGCCCTGTCTGGGTAACACCCCACAGTGTTCGACATGACCCCTGTAGTCAAAAGGATGGCATGCCTGTCAGTTACGGAGAAAACACAAAAGAAGCGACACAGACACAGACACCCAAGGAGACACAATCTGGTCACCTGGAAGGACATTCATGCTCTCATTGCTGCAGCTTGACATAACCGCCCTCCCCAGTCCTCTTTCTCTGCTACTCTTATGGCTGTTCTTATCCTCCTAGACACTAAGACGCATGCCATATCCAGACCTAATGTTTTTCAATGGCGATTTTTTTTTTTTTTTTTTTTGGTCAGGGAAACTTACCAAGGCCACAGTATCATTATAGGTTCCAGAGACTGCCCTATTCATGGGTGCTGGACCGCGGTCTCCCTCCCTCTCTACCCCAATTCTACCAAATGTTCGAATGCTCCTTTCCTTTGCTTCCCACACAGACAAACCAGATTCAAAGAAGAATGCCTGTCTGCTTTAGAAACCTATAGAGGATGTAGGAGATGGTACTGTAATATGGAGGACTCTCAGAGTCAAGACACTATGTTTTCATCAGGGAAGAGCGCATTAAAGGGAACGTGCTCTATACCTGTACCTGCCCCTTGGGATGAGTGTCGGCGCACAGGAGTTCAAGGAAAGTGTTATGCTTCACCCACAGCTCAAATACCCACAGCCAGTATTTATGTATCCTGACAACTTGTCCCAGCTTCCCAACAGATCAAGACCAATCACCTGGAACATATTTTCAATATGTTGCTGATTTTCTCCCTTTCACTCCCCATCCTAATGTCTCCAGTTGCTTCTTCTGTGCCTCTGGCAACAGACCCTTGCAGACAGGAGTATCAGTTAATACCACACTTCTTTGCCCCAAGGACACAAAAAATTTCACCAGTTCCGGCCTGTGGGATATTCCTCTATTTGACCAGTCATCTAGCTATCCCATTTGTGTCTCCAGCAGGAATGGGCTTACTCACAACAATGCCTCACTAAGATTACTCTTTCCAGGCCAACATGTATCATTCTCCCTCTTCCTTGGTGCCAAGAAAAATGCCCAACCATGTGTTAATCTCTCATTGCCCACATTCTGTGTTCCTGTGATGATTACTCCCCAGGTAGACCTGTTGGAGGAACAAGAAGCTGCCCTTCTCCTCCACACCCGTTCACAGAGAAAGATCTTCATTCCTTTTCTGGTGGGAATCAGACTCGTCTTCTCCCTGGGTGCTGAAACCATCATACAGAGCCATGATCTAGCAGAAGACTTTCAGAATAAGCTGAACCTGGCTGTGGTATCGACTACTGAAAGCCTTCAGTCATTACGAAGACAGATGAACTCTCTCGCTGGAGTAGTTCTCCAAAATCGAAGAGCCCTCGATCTAATAACTGCAGAACAAGGGGGGGGGGGCTACATGGTCTCAGAGGAGGAATGCTGTTTCTTTGTCAATGAGTTCAATTTAGCAGAGGAAACCAATGGTCTGCAATGCCCCATCCCTCAGGGATCCAGCCTAAGTCAACTCTACCAGGAAGGACACTGGTCCTGCAGCTGCCTCAACAAGCCATGCCCTGTCTGCTGGCAGACTGGCCTCTGGAAGTCAAAATGCTCCCGTGCCGGCTTGTCCTCTGTGCCCAGCCATGGAGGCTCAACCAGCACAAGCATCACAGGCACTTCCAGCCTTCAAGCTCCCTGGCCTGGTGGAAGACAAATGACTTCTAGATTGAACGACCTCTGCCACCGTAGTCCAGCCCAGGGTAACACTGTAGGTATGTTTTAACCTCGCAGTTGGGTCCCAAGGTCATATTTCTAGCTTCTGTCTTGGGAGGCTTCAGATGCCTTCTCTGTCCTCTCTACATGCAGGAGACTAGGCCTTAAGTCTCATTCCCAGAGTTGCTACCATCAGGTCTAGACACAGTCTACCTTGTTACCAGACTAAAAATAAAACAAGTCTTGGATGTAACTTTTTTACTATCCCTTTAGTTAAAAGAACTCAGTGTTTCCAGCAGTCTCACCTATGTCTCAGGGTGAATAGTTAGATACAAGGCCTAAGGATACAGAATTTTAAGTTATGAAGCTTCTAAGAAAATGTTGTTTAAGGGTCTAAGAAGGTGTTTTAAGGTTGTTAGATGCAAGTCATGAAGTTTGGAAGATCTAGGGTGATTTAAAGTGTCCTAAATAGGTAAAAATGCTTCCTATTTCCTCCTGTTGCTATGCTACTGTTGTATTGACTATCTAGAGCTTTGACATTTATCACTAGACCTCTGATTTATTAATCTAACTCTGATAAAAAAAAAACAAAAACATTCCACTATATGATCCACTAGCATGGATCTAAGCTCAAGATTTTAAATCTCCTTTGGTTTGTCTTTTAAGTATAGACTTAAAAATGATTTCTCATTGTGCTATATTTATATACATCCGGTCTCCTGAATAGAGAGAAGCAGCCTCTCTTCCATGATGTTAATCATACTAAAAGTCAAGATCAAGTGAGCTTGGGCTGGAAAGATGGCTCAGAGGTTAAGAGCACTTGCTGTTCTTTCTAAAGGTACTGAGTTCAATTCCCTAGCACCCACATAGTGGCTCACAACCTGGTGCCCTCTTCTGGCATGCAGGTACACATGCAGGCAGAATACAGTATAAATAATAAATTAAATTAAAATTAAAAAAAAAGATCAAGTGAGCTTTTTCCCCTTCTACCTCACGGAAGACCTCTGCCTTTCCAGAGCTCACCTGAAAAAGTGTTCATGCTGCTAACACAAAGGTGTGTGTCTACTACCTTTTCTACAATGTGTATTTCATTACAGATTACAATGGGTGATGCTCACATGTCTAAAGTTTATCTCCTTTGTAAATTTAAAAGGATTCTTATCAGCTACAAGAAATCCACCCAAATCCACCTCTCAGGTCAACTGGGCTCCAGATAAGCATGTCACATGTTGCCTATCTCAGAGGGTGGGAGTCCTGCCCCCTTTCTCTGGTTTTGGGACTCCCCTCCCCCAACTATCTGATCATTATATTCCTGCACCCAACACATGCTGATTGGTGAGTCTTCCCTTCTGCTTGGCATAAATGCTTCCCTTTGTCTGAGAGAATGCCAGCACCCCTCATTCAGTGGGGAACAGAGGCAAACCCAATCACCCCTTCAAGGCTACGCTTAATGCTTCTCTCGGACCCTCACACAGATGCCTTCCCTTGGGTGAATAATCTTTTTCTTTTTACCAACATGGTTTCCCAGCTTTCCTTTTCTCTCCACACCAAGAATCCTAGTGCTACGTGAGGCTATGTCCCTTAGACGTCTGCCACACAACGCCTGGCACAGCTCGTGATGACCTGCTCTGCCAGCTTGCATCATCGATCTCTGGTTCTCCTGTGCTTTGGGGGGATGCCCCAAAATCTGGCAGAACTGATTTACTTTTCTCTCTGTAATTACATCTTCCACTGTACCCCAAGGCTTTCCTCTGGAGTGTCTCCTAGATAATTTCAGATTCCTGCACCTAGAACCCACTTTAAGAGCCTCCAAGTTTACACACCTCTGCAACCAAACTTGGCCTCAATATTCCTTAGATGACAGATCCAAAATGAGACCTTTTGATTGTAAATGGAGGTTCACATGTTCATGTCTTTTCTTCGCTCCAAAACCTTCCCTCTTTGCTCACTGGCCCAAAAAGTTTCACATGTACACCTGAAAGAATTTCTCCATAACCTACTTAACTTTGTCTTCTGACCATATAAATGTTCCCATATCCTGCCAGACCCAGGTGTTTCCTACATCCACCACAGTGCCAAAGCAGCTACCCACAGTGCTCCAGTCAAACCTTGAGGACTGTGTCAAGCCAGACCTGCACTTTTCCTCCCAGCACAGATGTTCTCAGATCCTGAACGGCAAATACAACAGCCTGCTCTTCCTGAACTTGGCCAACATTTCAGCCTTTTGGCCTCCTTATCTATTGCTGCCCCAGTGTCAGCAGGAAGTAGCCAAAGATGATTGACTTCCCGTTATCCAGTTATTATCAATGGTGTGCTACAGGCCCAGGACAGACAGCTCCAGGCTCTCCAAGCATTTCCCAGTCCCTATCTGCTGCTGGGCAGGGCTGGCAAACCCTGATCTTTCCAGGGCAGGGGCTTCTCCTCCTCATTTAGTAATCCGGACAGTTTGGTGCTCTTGTTTGTTGTTGTTGTTATTGTTTGTTTTGTTTTGTTCACGGTGACTGAGAGCCGCTTCCAATGAACATGCATTTATAGGCTTTAACTTGCCTTGCAGGAGAAGCAGTCCATTGTCCTCACTCCCACCTCGCCAGCCCTCCCTAGCTCCTCTTTTTTTTAATTAAACAAAAAGGGAAGAGTGTTATGCTGTGCAGGCAATTCAACTGGCCTGCCCTTAGGGGCCTTTAGGGTCCTGATTACATTCTATGTCAGTACCTGCATCCTATGACATCACTGGGCCAGGTGCTTCAGATATAACTGGTCTGCCCCTCCCTCTGCTCTCTGCTCTCCCCTCTTTTGCTCACTCTGCTCTTCTCTGTTGAGCACCCTTCCTCCATCTCTGTCCCTCTCTCTCTGTCTCTCTGCCCTCACAGCTCACTCAGGCCCTAACTCTCTCCTGCTTCCCTTCCCCCAATAAAACTTTTTCATATCAGATCTGTATATATGTGGCATTTTAAAATAAATACTAACAAACTTCTCACTCAATGTTCCCTTCAACACATTGTTTTTTGAGACAGGGTTTTTCTGTGTAGCCTTAGCTGTCCTTGGCTTGCTTTTACGGGCATGTGCCACCACACCTGGCCCTCCAACATATTTTATAATGCTTTGATTTATAAGATTTTTTTTTGTTCTGTTATTAGAAAACAAAAACAGAATCTGCTTCCAGACTGAACACAGAACTTAGGGTGACTTAGCTCTTTGTCCTAAACCATAGTCATGTACATTTGGCTCCAGAATATTCTACTTTTTATTCCCTTTAAACTGAGATCTGTGGGGCACATAGGCTGGGTGACAGGGAAAACAGACACAGAGCTAGAATCAGGTCAGAGATACGTCCAAAACCTGAAATCTCAAACATGAGGCTGAAAAGATCATCATGTAATCCCAGCACTCAGGGAAGTAGTGGCAGGGAGATCTCTGTGAGTTCGAGGCCAGCCTGATTTACAAAGCGAGTCCAGGACAGCCAAGGCTACTCAGAGAAACCCTGTCTCTAAAAACAAACAAACAAACAAACAAACAAAGCTCCTAACTTGATGCTGGGCACCGATGGCACATGCTCTTAATCCCAGAACTTGTAAGGCTGAGGCAGGCAGATCTCTGTCTACAGAGTGAGTTCTGGGACAGCCAGAGCTACACAGAGAAACCCTGTGTAAGTCAGTCAGTCAGTCAGTAAGTAAGCAAGCAAATAAATAAATAAATAAATAAATAAATGCAAACTTATTGGAAACTGTCAAAGATAATTAAGACATGCAAGTTAATGCTCAGTCATTTTATTTGACAACAAGCTATTTGAATTATACTTCCTCCTATACTTTATTCCTCTCAGATCTCTGACGACATTAATGCGAACAGTAGCAAGCAAACCAGCTCCTCCCCAAGACTTCAGCTGCCTCTACAGTTCACTTTACAGGTAAAAATCAGGCCTCAGGCCTTGCCTTTTCTAGAAATACCTGGTGTCATGCTGAGAAAGGCAACCCCAGTTTACCAAGCTGATAGACTCTTAGATAAACTCACCAAACAGGTTACAGAGTAACTTTTTGGCTATTGCTTTATTTTAAAGGGACTTGATTTGCAATGACTCCTCTCTAAGGTCTGGGGAAGTGATTTAAGGGATAAAAACTAAAATAAAATAACTTCTTTGGGTCTCAAGCTTTTCCTGTGAGTCAAAGTCTACTGCTTTTTCTGTAATCTGAATTTCAGAACAGATTGCAAAAAGTGGAAATACTAATGTGTCTACAACTTTTATCTCCTTTTGTAAACTTAAAAAAATCTTGTAAGGTTCAGGGAGTTGACTTGGATCCACAGGTCAAAGGGACACCAGATAAGTACCGTCAGTCAGCCAACAGCCTAAGTTTCCCTGCTTGCAGCCTATTCCTGAGGGTAGGATCTCTCTCCCTCTTCCCCCCACCACCTCTGGTCTTAGGAGTCCCCTCCCTCCACTACCAGGACCATGGATCTGGAAGTTTCTAGTGTACACCAAGACAAAAGTTTTCCCCTAAGCTGCTCAACTGTAACTTCTATTCCTGGTCTACTATGTGTCCTAGCAGATTTCCAATCAACTACAGATTGCAAACTGCTCCAAATGTGCCAGCCCCAGGTGCTTCTGATGGAATCTCCAACCAGCCACAGCCCCAGTGACACAGACCTGCACTTCCCTAGCCCCTGTGGTCCCACAGAACACAGGAAGTAATTGAAACAGATGTCCGCCAGCCTGCACTCCTTTCTAGCCTCCCTGGGTCCCTGGCGATGATGCCCCAGTTTCAGCAGGATGTAATTACAGAAGAGATTACATCACTCCTATATCATAAACAAAAAGGTTGGGATGTTCAGTCTCAAAGAAATCAGGGATGAATGCCTGAGGTCTAGT
Organism: Psammomys obesus; assembly: GCF_907164565.1. Classification (NCBI taxonomy): domain Eukaryota; kingdom Metazoa; phylum Chordata; class Mammalia; order Rodentia; family Muridae; genus Psammomys; species Psammomys obesus. The sequence continues at coordinate 1,127,016 of NW_026591497.1, read as the reverse complement.
TAACATATCAAATCGGACTCTGGCCCCAGTTTCTCTCCAGCCCTGTTGCAGAGTCATCCTGACCAGCAATCCCGCCCCCTACCCTCAAGCTTCCTAGACCTGGGTCTGGACTTCGCTTCCCTTCCCCCAGCTGATTCCTGTATAACCCAGCCATTTTGGCTACATGGGTCTTGGGCTCTTGGCTTCTGGGTTCCAGGTACTTTCTCGCTCCCTCTCTCTTTTCTTCCTCTTCCTCTGTCCTGCCTCTCCTCTCTTGGCCTGGTTCAGTCTGTATCCTTTCAGATGCCTCTCGCTGTTCTCTCCTTCCTATCTACAATAAACCTTCTCCTCTGTCCATACTCTTTTCCTGAGCAAGAAGGTAGATACACGTAGTTAGTATTACAGAAACTACACTCCGAGGCCTGTCACTGCATGGATGCTCACCTGAGCGACGTATCTTAGCTGAAGGTCAGATCCAGTCTCTAACAGAAGTCTCTGGTTTGAGGGTCAGGATCCCGGGGAGACTGTAGCCACAGAACAGATCAAGGTGGCGTCGCTCCGGATGTGCAGAGCAGAGAGCACTGATTGCTCTTGTCTCTGCTTATATACTGTCCAGTGGGTGTCATGGGATTCTAGGGCTGTGCCTGGTTATCTTGAGTGAGTGATGTCACTGGGTCTGGTTATCAGGAGCAGCCTTAGGTGTAGCGGGGATCCTGACTAAGCTATTTCTACTCATCTAAAAGGCATTAAAAACAAAAACTATGCTCGTCACACATACCTAGGAGTAGTGATGCCCTCATTTTTTAAACTTTCTTTCACAGGGGGTGGGGTGAGAAAGCTGAGAAGAGCCAGCGTGGGCTTCGTAACAGGTACTTGCCATGCTGAGGGCCTGGAGGCCAGCATGCACTTTGGCTTGCTAATAGGCACTCCAAGCAGCCACTTGAGTTTCTTCAGGAGCTGATGCCTAGAATGTGCAAGACCCTAGCTTTGATTTCTAGCACCACAAACAAAAAAAAAAAAAAAAAAAAAAAACCTTTGTTTTCCCCTGAGACAGAGTCTCTCTGTGTAGTCCTGGCTGTCCTGTGCTGGAAGCATGAAAATCCTTGTGCTCACAGATCTCAAGGGAACCCAGGAATATTAAGCAAGCAGGATTATCTTTCCAATGGGAAAAAATGCAAAATCTGTTCCTGCATTCAGAAATCTGGGAACTGAAGGAGATTAATATCCTGCTGCTCTTTGTTATCTGTTGGGTCAGGGCATATCAAGCTCCTACAACCGGGACTGGAGGTAGCTAGAAATCTAAATGACCCTTACAGCCAGAGGCTTCCCAAGCTCACACAACCAGGATCAGAGGTGGCTAAAAGCACAAATGACCTTTACACTATCTGTATAGCTAAGACCAGGCCAGAGCCTCGCCTGGGCCCTTAAGCTGGTACAAGTAGCCTATCTCTAGAACCCATCTCCTTGGTAGAATGACATGTACCCCGAGTTTTGATGTAAGCACACTTCCGTGTGCACTGAAGAATGTATTACACAAGAAATTGCACCGTTTTTCGTTGTTGTTTGGTTGGTGGGTTGGTTTTGGTATTGGTGTTTCAAGACAAGGTTTCTCTATGTAGCATTGGCTGTCCTGGACTCCCCCTGTAGACCTGCCTCTGGAGTGCTGAGATTAAAGGCGTGGATGTACTGTGTTAAATATGCTGACTCCCTGAAGTCTTGATCCAGGTTAATGAAATTAGTCTGAACCAGGTTTTCATTCTCGTCTCTTTATGGTTCTGGGTACATGCAGAGACGCCCTCAGTCCTGGATTTGATATGTAGGCTTTCAACTCACAGAGAATCCCCTGCCTCTACCCCCTGAGTGCTGGGATTACACCTGTGCAACACCAAACCTAGTCATACAATGTCTGTAAAAAACAACAAAACAAAACAAGCAAACAAACAAAAAAACAGTGCTTTCAGGAATGACAACTGAGCCTTTCTGCAGGTATCAAATCACTGTCACCATTGGGAGACTTAAGCTGCATTTAGCAAATAGAATAGAACTACTCAGGGAAATGAGATCACAAGTAACTGAATTATTTCCTCTAGAAACACCCCCACCCCCGAGAATTAATTTATCTGTGCAACAGCTGCTCCGTAGCCCTGGTTAGAACTCAGCTTTTGGAAGGCCATGATATCTGCTGCAGCAGCCTCTCCCTGTTCTCTCCCAGTAGGCGCCCTGCTGAGACACTAGCTGTGAGTCCCTTCCTCACGGGTAACCAGGCGTCCAGGGCTCTCACCCAGAGAGGTGAGTTTATAATAGACTGGGTGCTGGTGGCCATATGTCCTCTTCCCCACCCACTTCTGTGACTCCTGCTTGTCCACCCACCCCTCCCCCTCCCCAATCTTCAGAAGACTGTAGGAAGAGACTCCCACTTGTGAGATTTCCTCTCTTCAGAGCCCCACTGTCAGTTCCTAAAGAAACCCGTGCAAGTCTCAGTACCCGTGGCTCCTCCCCCCATTTCTTTTTTTTCTTTTCTTTTTCCTGTTTTGTTTTGCTTTGTTCATACACGGTTTGGCTGTCCTGGACTCGTGTTGTATACCAGGATGACCTCAAACTCACAGAGATCTGCCTGCCTTTGTCTCCCTGAGTGTTGAACCTGCCACTTCTTAACTCAGCCATTTTGGCTACATGCTTTCTTGGTGCCCACGTGCTCTCCTGGTCCTCTTGGCCCCTCTCTTGCTCTTTCTACTCTCTCCTCTCATGGCCTAGTCTGTTCTGCTGCCCATGTTCATTCTGGACTCTTCCGGGGGCCTCTGGCTGTTCTCTCCGTCATATCCACGATGAACCTTTTCCTCAGCCATACCTAGGAGTGGTCATGCCCTCAGTTTCATTCACCCGCCATGCTGTCGTCTCTGGTGCCAAGGCTTGGATGCTCTATAGAGACCATGCCCTGCTGCCTGTAGCCCTAAGTAAAGCTTGTGGCCTCAGGGAATGATTTTGAAGTCTTTCAGGATCACTCTACCTCCACCATGATCTTGCAGGTCTGGCTTCTAGTCTCCTGTTGCTTTCTTTCTTTGGGGCTAGGAAAGAACTGAGTTCTTCACCACGTAGCTCAGGCCCATGCCTGGCTTAGCTGCCACTCCTGGCCGTGATCCTAGAGGCTTGCTACAAATTTTATGCTTGACATTGAAAAAAACTGTCCCAAAAGTCCTATTTGAAACTCTTTCTCCTTTATAAAATTTCATTCACTTTCTTTTACACAAAATCCACACTAATTCCTTTTATTTCACTCGTTTCTTTTGGTTTTGCAGTGGTAGTGGTCACACCCAAAGCTTTGTGCATGGTCGGCAAGTGCCCCGTGACCTCACCACACTCAAGCCCTCCGTCTGGGTCTTAGTTTGTTTCTTTCTATTCTCCTTGGTTGCTTTAAGACAGAGTCTCGCTCTTCAGCTCTGGGTAACCTGTAACTCACTCTAATCCAAGCTGGCTTCAAATTTGTGGTGTTTCTCCTGCCAATTTTTCAAGTGTTGGGGTTATAGTCAATAGCCACCAGGCCTAAGTAATTTTTTTTTTTTTTTTTTTTTACCTTTTTGGATTTTTGAGACAAGGTTTCTCTGGCTCTCCTGGACTCACTTTGTAGACTAGGCCTGGCCTTGAACAGCCATCTGCCTGCCTCCATTCCCTGAGTGCTGGAATTAAAGGCATGCAACACCACCGCCATGTTGAACTTTTATTTTTTAACTTGAGTTAATATGTATATAAGAGTTATAGTTTTATCAAACTTTGACAACTGAAATTATAGTTAGATGTGATAATCCATATCTTTAACATCAGCAATTGAGAGGTAGAGGCAGGTGGATTTCTCTCTGTGAGCTCAAGGCTTGCCTGACCTCCCTACTGAGTTCCAGACCAGCTAGGGCTACATTGTGAAATCCTGTATCAGCAGGTAAGGAATTAAAAATATATGTAAAATATACAAGATTTAACATATATATGCTAGGTCAGAACCTCCACCCACCTTCCCCAACACCATGATTCAGTAAACTCCATTTGCCTGTTTCTCTACAACCATGCCTGCGCAGAAAGCTTCTAAAAGGCACCAAAAGCCCAGCTCCAAATTGCTGACATTTATGACAGCTGTCATGACTCTCTCCCCTCAGGTCGCTATCTACCCAAATCTCTGCCTGAGGTGACCGTACCTGAGCACAAGCCCAGCATGTGGTAGACGAGTCATTTTCCTTCACCTACAATCCATAAAAAAATCCTTCCCTGCCATAGCATACACACAACGTTTTCCTGTCTTGTCCCCTGAGGATGGTGAACTTGCCTGTGAACCAGTCCCAAATAAACCTGGTTTTTCCCCCTTTTAATTCAGCTTAAAATGGCTAATTTTGTTAGAGAAAACCTATTATCTTAATGGGGAGACCTCGAGAGGAGTTGCGCCCCCAGCCCAGTTCACCCAGCTATTCTTGGCCAGGAGGGGACTGGAGGCTGCTTCTCTCCCCCTGACACGATAGACTTTGGACCCAGTGAATATTCCTTCCCCAGTCTTTTCCTAGAAGTGCCGGAAATTTCTTCCAGGTCCAAGACCCCCAGGATCTCCTGCCAAGCCAATGCTGCACCAGAGCAAGCCTGTTTGGGAACAAAGTCTTTGTTTTCAGAAGCCTTTGGGTCCAGAGACATCTGACCTAGGGCTGCCCCATTCCCCTTACTGTTTAACACCAGGTTATTGGGTGGGAAGCTGCACCTAGCCTTTGGTCTCCAGCAGGCTGGGAAAATGGGTGCTGCTGGGTTTTAAATCAATTCCCAGATGTCCCTGGGGTGCCTGCTGCAAAACTTATCCAAATTGGGTTTGTCTCAGACCTTGTGTTCAAAATCCTTAATTTTTCTTTGCTCTGTAGCCTGGCCAAAAACATACTGAATAACCTACCTAAATGGCCACCAGCAGGCACTCTAGACTTTAGCATCCTCTGTGATCTTGAAATTTTCTGCAAGTGTATGGACAAGTGGCCTGAACTCCCCCATGCCCAGGTTTTTTGGGAACTCTGCTCCCACCCCTCTCTGTAACCAACGCTGGACAGCTAAAGTCTTGTAGGCCAGGGTTATCTCACCTGCAGAGGCCCTTTTAACCAGGGACTTGAACCCTGAGCCCCCATGGCCTCTCCTGACTCTGTCTTCTTCCCCTTCTTGCCTTACAGATGCCTATTGCAGATGGCCCTATCCCTACCCTACTGGATCTGGTCGACCCCCATGTATGGGATATCTCCACACTGATGATTGCTACCCACCACCTAGTCCCCTTTAAGGACCCTCTTCCTTCCCTTCCAGACTCCCCTTTCCCAGCTCTGAAACCCACCACCAAGGTCTCAAGTGTCAGCATATAGGCAGCCCTGAGGTTGCTTAGGTGATGTCATCACCTGTCCCTGCCACCAGGGGCGGGGGATAAAAGGCCCTCCCCCCACTTCTCACCTCTCTCTCTCTCTCTCTCTCTCTCTCTCTCTCTCTCTGTCTCCTCTCTTGCACTCTCTGCCTGTCCCCCTGTCTGTCTGCCTCCCATTTTGCTCTACCACGCTGTCTCTCTCATGGCTCACCCAGACTCTAATGCCTTTTCTGCAATAAGCTTTCTTGTGCCACCCCTGTTGTGCAGCGTGTAGTAGTCTTTCTATCGTGCAGTATTTATATCATAGCATCAAGCCTAGCATCACCTTCCTCCTGTCTCAGGGACTCCTAATTCCTACTGACTTGCCATGTAACCCTCCCATTCTCCTGGTGTGAAAGGCCTTCCAGGGCCCGCCGCTTGGCACAGGACCTCTGCCGCGTTAAGGAAGCAGTCATCCCTACATACCCTGCCGTCACTAATCCTCACAACTTCCTCTCTGACGTTCCCCCTACACCCTCCCTCTTTACCATCCTGGACCTAAGTGATGCCTTCTTTACCGTGCCCCTACTCCCTGACTTGTATTTTCACTTTGCCTTCACCCGGGAGGGCCCTGACACACAGACTTTGAGACAACTCACGTGGACAGTTCTCCCTTAGCCTCTCAGGACAGTCCTCAGTTTTCTTGGCCAGGCCTGGGCTCAGGACCTGTCTGCCGCCAACCTTAATCGTGGCATGCTTTACTGTTACTCCTAGACTCTCTTAGTTCCCTGGGTTACCGTGTCTCTCTGTGTAAAGCCCAGCTATGCTTTCCCACAGTCATATATCTGGGGGGTCCAGCTTAGCCATGGCTCTAAGACCTCCCACTGGGTGCCGGCTCTGAGGGACCTATGGCCCCCAGCTACAGCAGATCAGATTTTTTTTTCATTCTGGGGCCTCATGGGGTTCTTTAGACATTGGAACTTCAGTTTTGTTATTATGGCTAAGCCACTATACCAGGCAGCCCAGGAGACCGCAGTGGGCCTCTCACCCACCTGGCTAGAGCTCACTCCCATTTTTTCCTCTGCCCCGACCCTCCTGGACTCCACCTGCTCCTACCACCTCTTTACAGATGAGAGGACGGGAGTGCCACAGGCGTCTTAACTTGTTGCCCTCCCATCAGGCTGTAGCTTTTTCTGTCCAAGCACCCAGATCCCACCGTCTGTGGATGGCAGCCATGTTTGAGAGCCCTAGCGGTGGCAGCGGAACTCACCCAGGAGGCCCTCTGGGACCTCTCGGACCTTGGGCACTCACAGGTCCAAGTCTTTTGTCTCCTGTTTCTAGAAAACCCAAATTCTGACCTCCAGCCCTGTTCTGCAACCCTCCTCCCTGTCCCTTCCTTCTCTGATACCCCATATCCTGCTCAGAGGCTGTGGAGGTCCTATGCTAACTCTGGCCTGGTCTTCTAGACTAACCCCTTAAAGACCCCAACTTTGTCTTTCATAGACAGATCTGGAAACTGCCTAGCAGCCCATGCTGTGGTCACCACCACTGAAACAGTTGAGGCAAACCTCCCCCCAGGGGAAATCTCTTTACAAAAAGCTGAACTAATTGCTCTAACCAGGGCACTCTATATTGCCAAAGTACAATGGGCTAATGTTTGTAGTGATGATAATTATGCTTGCTTTTATTTTATTTTGTTTTATTGGTTTTTCGAGACAGGGTTTCTCTGTGTAGCACTGGCTGTCCTGGATTCACTTTGTAGACAAGGCTGGCCTTGAACTCACAGTGATCCACCTGCCTCTTCCTCCCTGAGTGCTGGGATTATAAACCGATGCCATAACGCCCGGCTCTAAGTATGCATTCTTAATAGCCCACACGCACTCCACCCTCTGGAAGGAAAGGGGCTTTCTCATCACCAAGAGCATTCCCATCATCAATGGCCCCATATAGCCAAACTTTTTGAGGCCATCCAATTCTCAGCAGAGGTGGCCATATATCTCTGCCCAGGGCACCAGACTTCCATAACCCAGTGGCTCTGGGTAATGCTAGAGCTGACTCAGTAGCCCAGGGTTTGGCTTCCACAGTTCCAGACCAATGGAGCACATCCTTTTCCTGATGTCCTCCTGCAAGCCTCAGTACCAGCTGGAGGAAAGAAATAAGTTCCTTGGCAAAGGGGCCATACAGGCAAAGACTGATTGATGGCTTTACCTAACTAAACATCTTATTCTTCTCCAGAAGCAGGCATCCTTTATCAACTTGGACTTTTGTACCCAGTTCATAGCCTCCAAAGACCACCGACCACACCAGGAGTCAGAAATTGTCTGCAAAAGCAAAGAGCCTTTATTTTGGGCTTAAGCTTGGACTCCCAGCATGAATTGACACAGCAGTCAGAGGCCAGTAGCCCCTAGCCTAGAAAGAAGCTGATTTTTATAGGGTTTTTAGCAAGGGGAAGGGGCTTCCAGACTGGGCGGTTACATGATTGGGTGAGATTTAGCAAGAGCAGGCTTGTTACATAGTGATTGGTTAGAGGCAAGTTGGAGGAATTATTTTGGCAACGACAGGAAAACATATAATCACTTTAGCAACCACAAGGACAATAGTCCTTTCGACCTGTTTCCTGACTGACTGGTGTCAGGGTGGGCATACTGTGTCTTCTGGAATGTCATGGTTTCCTGCAAATACAAACACATTTTTTAGGTTCTGGGAGTGAGAGCTAGGTCAATTACAAGATGGAGGCTAGTGCCAAAATGGAGTCTGTTGTGCTCATAGTCTTCAGGCCATCCATCAGTTTTTTGTTTTTTTTTTTTTTGAGACAGGGTCTTTTTGTAACCTTGGTTGTCCTGGACTCACTTTGTAGACCAGGCTGGCCTCGAACTCAGAGCGATTGCCTGCTTCTATGTCCCTGAGTGCTGAGATTACAGGCGTGTGCCACCACACCTGGCTTGCTATTCCAATTTCTAGAGTCCCTTTTCGGACCCACTGACCTCCAAGCCCACCCTTAGGCTTCCTGCCAGACGTGTGCCAAGGCCAACCCGTAGGAAGTCCTCCAGTTAAGTCACCCTATGCACCAGTTCTGAGGACACCAGCTGATCATAGACTGGCAAACTGACTTCACACACACGCCCACCCAGAAGAAACTCTACTATCTCCTAACCCTTGTTGACACTTCCCCACCTCCAGAGAAACAGCGGATGCGGTGGCCCAAAGGCTCCTGGAACACATCCTCCAGTTCGGGCTACCACACGCCATCCAGACTGACAACGGCCTGGCTTTCGCCTCCAAGGTGGTGGGACTTGCATCTGAAGCTCCTGACATCTCCTGAGAGAGCCAAGGGACTCATCAAAAAGCAGTTTATCAAGCTCTCTTGAGCTAGGAATGGATTCACAAGGTTTCTGGGTAATGGTCAATAAGATGCTTCTCTCAAACCTCCTGCTGAGCACAGACTCACAGACTCCTGACTCCTCTACCCCATAATGCCCCCTTTCATCAGGAAGTAGTCATACATGAACCAGAACCCATATACCCAAAGAGGATGAGATGTTAGGTTGGAGCCTCTGGCTTGCTCCTCACCCCATGGCCCAATAAACTCCATTTCTCTGTCTCTCTCCAACCCTGCCTACCCAGAAAGCCCCAGAACAGAGAAAAGGCACCAAAAAGCCCAGTTCTGCATTGCTGACATTCCTGACAGCTTTCGCAACCCCCTCCTCTGAAGTCACTAGCCACCCAACCCAAATCTCCACCTTAGGTGACCATACCTGGGTTCACGCCCCGAATGTGTGGCAGACATGTCTCTCTGTCTCTCTCTCTCTAACTTTTAATTTTGCTTGAGCTGGCTTATTTTGTTCGGCAGAGAAAACCAATTAATATGAGCCTGTGTCCCAAGATGCATTTCCAAATGCTGCACCAAGGAAACTGGTAGTCTTCTGCTGAAAGACTACACTTCCCAGCTTCCCCTCTGGACTATGGAAGTTGTTTCTGCCCTCATAAGGGGTCACAGTGCATCTTCCCTGTAGGAATGTTGGCTGTCTGCACATGAGGTGACAAAAAGTGCCTCCCTGCAGGGAATAAACATGGTCCCACCTAAGGTCAGGCCAAGCATCTCTTTCTGTCACCTCTCCATAGCTTTTATATAGCTTTTTAATAATCTCTTATATGAACATTGTCAGAATAAATATAATTTATGTACAAAAACAAGCTTGGAAATAGAGACCAATTTTTATCTCCCATATAGTCTTGCTTATCTAAATCATATAGTATTCTGCCTTATGTTGTCACAAAAAAGTCCAAAGCAAGTAAAAAAAAAAATGAAAAGAAGTTTAAAATAAAGTTTGTTTAGTGTAAAATAATATTTTAAATTGGGTATATAAAAATTGGTTTATAAAAGACTGAATGCTTGGCTGGGAGGTGGTAGTGCATGCCTTTAATCCCAGGCAGAGACAGGTGAATGGATCTCTGAGTTCAGGCCAACCTGATCTACAGAGTGAGCTCCAGGACAGCTAGGACTACACAGAGAAAAACCCTGTCTTGAAAAACAAAATAACAAGACAACAATAATAAAAAGACTGAATGTGTTGGTAAAGCAGGTCACATGTACAGTACACTTGTGTGGCAGGAAACATTCCCTTGAATGGAGAACAAGCTCCCTCGAATGGACACAATCTCAGCAGAGTAAGCTGCATGCTAGCATCATTTCAGGACAAGGATTGTGATGGCTCTTCTTGGCTTTCAACTTAACTACATCTGGAATTAGCTAAAACCCAGACATGGACGGTACACCTGTGAGAGATTCCTGTTTCATTTGAAGAGGGAAGATCTACTTTGGAGGTAGGAAGACAAACCTGTTGTAGTTAATTTAAAAGTATTTATTAGTTTATTAATTAATTTATTAATTTAAAAGTAATCATTAGCCTTATAATTATTATAGTAGTATTATCTAAACCACTATCACAATCTATAAAAGACACAGACACCGGATAGATTTTAGAACAGCCTTATCTTACCTGGGGCAGGGCAGATATTAACTCTCTAAACTACCTTTCCCTCCCAGCCCCATCCCAGCCTACCTCCCACCCATAATTCCATAAATACTTGCTTATGCTCTCATCTGGGCCACTTCCTCCATCTATGCCCGCCATGTGCTTCTTTCCCTGCTCACCCATGGGAGCATGCTTCCTTCTTGTTTCTCTCCTTCTCCTTCCCATGATCCTCCTCAAAGCCCAAGAAACTGAGCCGCCCCTGCCTCCTGCCCTGCCCAGGTATAGGCCTGTTAGTCAGTCAATCAGGGATAATTGGGAAACATTCCTTCTCATTACAGGGTTACAGGAGATAGCTCAACATTGTAACAATACCCATGACAGGACAGGAACCAGATCTCTTAAATCAGGCGCTTAACCAGGCTCTTAAATCAGCGTCTGAATGAATATACAGTAGCAGACCAACCCCCAACACAAACCTTTAGTTCAGATCTGCTCTGGGCCGTGCCTTCATCTGGAAGCCTATATTAAGGACATGGAAGAAGAAAGCTTATGCTCTTTGCTTGCTTGCTGTCACCTTACTAGCAAGTCCATTCCTTCGCTGGCACTAGAGCCTACTTCCTCAGCATTCCAGCATTACTGCAGACCAGCTACAGTGTCATTATTCCAGCTACAGCGTCCAGGCTCATGGCGTGAGCAGCTACTGCCTTCTTGAGCATTCTATTCATAACCAGCCATTGTTAGATTAGCTGGGCCACAGCCTGTAAGTCATTCTAATAAATTCATCCATCTATCTATCTATCTATCTATCTATCTATCTATCTATCTATCTATCTATCTCTCCCTCTCTCTCTTTATTCTGTAAGTTCTGTTACTCCAGAGAATCCTGACTAATGCAAGGATGCATGGGAAATCAGACCTTCCAGAAGTATGTTGGTACTGTCTATGGCTGCGTAGGCCTGACTAGCTCTAGCCATGTAGGCCAAAGCAGAAAATAACTTCCTCCTTACGTATAGAAAAGATTTTCCTTTGGATCTGTCATCTAAGGAAATTGAGGCCAAGTTTGGTTGCAGAAACGTGTAAGCCTAGAGGCCCTTAAAGTGGGCGCTAGGTGTAAGAATGTGAAATTATCTACAAGGCATCCCAGAGGGGAGCCTGGGGTTACGGTGGAAGATACAGTTTCCATGGATGAAGAGAGAGAAGTCAGTGCTGCCAGTCTTTGGGGCGTCCCCACAAAGTACAGGAGAACCAGAGGTATGGAGGCACAAGGTGGCAAAGCAGGTTGTCACAAGCAGTGCCAGGATTATCCGACAGCGCTTCCCACATGCATGCAAGAGGAAAGGAAGAGCCGAAAGACCATGTTGGTAACAATAAAAAGATTATTCACCCGGGTTTCGGCACTCAATGTTAGTATTTATTTTAAAATGATGCCACACACACAACAGGTATTATATGAAAGAGATTTATTGGGTGGAGGTGGCGAGATAGAGAGGAAAAGAAGAGAGAGAGAGAGAGAGAGAGAGAGACATGGTTGGAGGGAGGGGGCACCCTGATAGAAAAAGGAAAGTGAGAGAGAAGAGCAAGAGAGGAAGAGGGAAGGGAGTGGCCGACAGGTCGTTATGTACCTGATCCAGATGATGTCATAGGACTCAGGTACTGACATAGGATGTTGTCAGGACCCTAAAGGTCCCTAAGGGAAGACCAGTTGAATTGCCTGCACAACATAACAGTCAGAGCATTAGGAAGGTCGAAATCTATTGGCTGAGATGAAGGAGATCCTCTCCAACTTGGGCTCACCTGTGGTGCTTTTAGAATCTAGTCTATACCCAGCCAGAGAGCTCCAGGGCCAACGACTGTGCTGTCATCTTGAAGCCTCCAAGGAGTATATGGGCATTGGCAGGGAAGCTTGTGGGTGTTTTATAAGCAATTCCAAAAGCCAAAAGCTCATTTAATTTGTAGTTGGCTGTGTAAGAATTTCCCTGATATAGTTCTTTTAAATTGTTTTGTTTTGTTTTGTTTTGTTGGGACAGGGTTTCTCTGTGATATCCTAGAGTAGCTTTTTTGACAAGGCTGGCCTCAAACTCACAGAGATCCGCCTGCTTTCCGAATGCTGGGATCAAAGGCCTGTGCCACCATACCCAGCAAAATTTTTAATTTTTATTTATCTAATGTGTATGGGTGTTTTGCCTGGGTGTTTAGCATACTTCTTACCTACTTAATTTTGGCTCCTTATGCTTCTACCTCCCTTCTCTACCCCAATCCCTTCTAACATTCTACCACCAGGTAGGAGAGAAGGTTAGTCGAGAGATGGGGCATAGGTCTCTTTAGCTACTTCCTGCTGGTTAGGGTCCTTGGGTTCCTTGGGACAATTCCAATCTTAATTTCAGGCTATCTCCAACTTCTTCTCAGCAAACTGCATCATCAGCAACCAGGAGCAGTAGTGGGGAGCAGCAGCCTCCTTTCTCTGAGTCTCTCCTGGCTCTGGCATTTCTTCCCTCCAGAAACCTCAGAATTAAGCTATCTGCAGCTGCCAAAGATCATGCCCCATTCCGAGCCTGCACAGGACAAACGGTCTGCCACTGTGGACAAGCTGGAGCAGTCCCAAATCTCACACCTGGGATTAAAACAAAAACATGTTTACATACCAGAGCTGAGCTTTTAAAGACACCAAGACTGTATGTATGTCTGTGTACTACCTGTGGGCCTGGTGCCTATGGAGGCTAGAAGAGGGCATTGGATCCTCTGACACTGAAGTTACCAATGTTTATGAGCTGCCATGTGGGTGGGTCGGAATTGACTCTAGTCCTCTGGAAGAGCAGACGTTGCTCTTAACCACACGGAGCCCTCTTTCCAGCCTCCCTGATAAAATTCTTGTGTGTGTGTGTGCGTGTGTGTGTGTGTATCTGTGTGCATATGTGTACGAAGAGAGAGAGAGGTGTATGTGTGTAGTATGTGTGCGTGCGTATGTGAAAATGTATTCCTTTGTGTAGACACAAGCCTGTGGAGGCCAGAGAAGGGTGTTGGGGGTCTTCTCTATTGCCCTCCTCCTAATTCGGCGGAGGCAAGGTTTCTCCATGAACTTGGAGCTTGACTCTGTTGGCTAGGTCGGCATTCACCATCCCCTCCCCCCGATCAGTGCTGGAGCTGCAGGTAGATATGAAACCACACTCAGATTCTTTCATGCTGGAGCTCACCCTTGGGTGCTCATAATTGTACAGAATCTCTCTCTGTCTTTGTTCTTTCCAGAAGGGTTTCTCTGTTTTATCTCTGGCTGCCCTGGAACTCACTGTAGACCAGGCTGGCCTCGAACTCAGAGATCCACCTGCTTCTGCCTCCAAGAGTGCTGGGATAAAAGGTGTGCACCACCACTGCCTGGCACAGAGAATCTCTCTTAATCAATGAGCCATCTCTCCAGCTCTACCCTATAACAGAAATTTGTTATCAATCCTACAATAAAATTCTTCAGTTCATTAACTTGTTAATTCTTGGAGAAAGGTTTATGCTAAATGTTACTTTTACAACACAGGATACAGGATCCAAGTGGCACCTATTCATGATTTCTTATCTCAGTGACCCTCAACCTGTGGGTCTCCTCTCCTTTAGGGGTCAAACGACCCTTTCACAAGACCATCAAAAAACAGATATAGCTGGGCGCGGTGGCATATGCCTGTAATCCCAGCACTTGGAGAGGCAGAGGCAGGCGGATCTCTGTGAGTTTGAGGGCAGCTTGGTCTATTAAGTCCAGGACAGCCAGGGCTACACAAAGAAAGCCTGTCTTGAAAAACAACCCTCCCACAGATATTTACATAATGATTCATAGTAGTAGCAAAATTACAGTTATAAAGTAATCTTGTGGTTGTGGGTCACCACACATGAGGAACTGTATTAAGGGGTGGAAGCCTTAGGACAGTTGAGAACTACAATCTTATCCAGGCTAACAGAGAAAGAAGGAATGAAGAGTTGGGCATGGTGGCCCACACCTGTAGTCCCGTCACTCATGGAGTCAGAGGAAGGCAGATCTTTGTGAGTTCAGGGCCAGCCTGGTCTACAAATGAGTTCAGGGCAGCCAAGGCTGCACAGAGAGACCCTGTTCTTAAATAGTAATAATAAAGAGGAGGAGGACGATGACGACAACAACAATGAATGTGCTGCAGGATATTTGATCCCATTGTGAACCCCAAAGTTGTGAACCATGAAACCCTATTTCTTGTTTGGTTTGGTTGAACCCTATCACACACCTGTATTCCAAGAACTTTCTGTTTATTGTAAACAGGTGACTGTAGGGTGATTCAGCCAGCCCTAGCACATATCTTTAACCCAAGAGCTCTCTGTACACAGGATTTAATAAAGTTAACACTAGGTCAAAAGGCAGAGCAAGAAAGCAGCTGACAGGGATTAACGAGTAGGAGGGACTTTGTGTTGAGGGGTGTTTAAGACAGCGTGGAGAAGAAGGAGGGGGGGGCGGAGCGCTGTGAAATGCTGTCTTCTGGACATGACCTACCTATTGCACTCCTGAGCTTATGGGATCTTGGCAGCTGCATACAACCTGCACAAATCAAGCCAGCCAAAACTAACTGATGAGCAGTTAGCAGCTGGCAGTCACTGGGGGATCGTTCTCTGGGCTGTGCCACAGGTAGGTCACCCATGCTTCCGTGGATGTTCCCACACGGATGCAAGTATGTTCGGCACTAATGGGCTTGGTAGGTTTTGTTTTGTTTTTGTTTTTGTTTTTTTTTTTTTAAGGAGTAGACATAAAGTTGGGTGGAAGACATCTGAGAGAATCTGGGGAGAGTTGAAGCAGTGAAATAAAGGGTGGATATGATCATATTTCACCATATACTTACATGAAAGTCTCAGAATGCTTTATAAAATAAAAAATTTTCAATTTTTAATTTAAGTGTATGTGTGCTTTGCCTACATATGTGTCTATGTACCATACGCATGCCTGACACCGGTGGAGGTCAGAAGAGGTGTCAGATCCTCCGAGACTGGGGTTATTAACTGCTCTAAGTCACAGCATGTAGGTGCCGGGCACTAAACCTGGCTCTTCTGCATGAGCTCTTCTTAACCACTGAGTCAGCTCTCCAGCCCCTCAGACTAACATGTGTATAATATATAATTATAATATATATAATTACTTTGAGATGCTGTATAATATATAGATATTATCTATCTTTATCTCTCTCTCTGTATAGATAGATAGATAGATAGATAGATAGATAGATAGATAGATAGATGTTACAATACAGATATTACAAAGTTAGGGAACAGTAAAGACTCCCGTTTTTCCCTTGTTTTTAAATTTTTGATATTAGGATTTACCATTGAGCCTTGTCTATCCTGGAACTCGCTAAGTAGACCAAGCTACTTAGAGATTATAGGGACCAGAGTCCTGACTGCTTTTGATTCCTGAGTGCTGAGATCAAAGCCATATGCCATTCTGACTTCCTTCCTTCCTTCCTTCCTTCCTTCCTTCCTTCCTTCCTTCCTCCCTCCTTCCCTCCCTCTTTCCTTCCTTCCTTCCTTCCTTCCTTCCTTCCTTCCTTCCTTCCTTCCTTCCTTCCTTGCTTCCTTCCTTCCTTCCTTCCTTCCTAGACAAAGTCTCGCAAAGCACAACCTGGCCACTAACTTGCTATGTAGTTGAAGATGGTCTTGGAATCTTGGTAGCTCCTTTGTGCACCCTGAGTACTGAGATTACAGACCTACACCAGGACACCTAGCTCAGCAGGCTCCTTTTTCTGATGTATAAGTGTATCTTATATACAATAATGAAATACTTAATCAGGGCAAGCAAGTATAGACACGGGTTTCAAATAGCAAGATTTCCCAAGTGGTAGTTTTTTCATCTAAGTATCACTGATTAAAAATAGTGGCGGCAGATGGCTCCACTAATAGCGAGGAGATGGCTCAGGCTCAGTGGTCAAGATTACTTACAGTGGGGTTTGGTGAGAACACTGGCTGCTCTTCCAGAGATCCTGAGTTCAATCCCCAACAACCACATGGTGGCTCATGACCATCTATAAAGATATCTGATGCCCTCTTCTGGCATGCAAGCATATATGCAGACAGAGCACCCAAATTAAAAAAGAAAAGAAAATATTACTTCCAGAGGAGTACCCTGGTTTGAGGACCAGCACCCACATGATAGCATACAACCACCTGTAACTCTAGTTCTACAAGACCTAATATTCTATTTCAGCATCTGCAGGCATACATAAGATATATTCAGACAAAACACTCATAAAAATTTTAAAAATTAAACATTAAAAAAATACCACTGTGTGGAACACATGTTACTCTTGTAGAGGTCCAGAATTCAGTTTCTAACCTCCACACGGTAGTTCACAACCATCAATATTCAGGGGATCCTATGCCCTCTTTTGACCTCCTTGGGTATTGTGGCCACATAGGTGCTGGGACTGGAGTTACAGGCAGTTGTGAGCTGCCTTTTTGATGTTGAAAATTAAACCAGGATCCCCTGGAACGGTGTCCAGTGCTCTTAACTACTGAGTCATCTTTCTATGTCCAGAACAGATATTTGTGTATGTATTTTTTTTATTTTTTGCTTTTTTTTTTTTTTTTGAGACAGGGTTTCTCTGCGTAGCCTTGGCTGTCCTGGACTTACTTTGTAGACCAGGCTAGCCTCGAAGTCACAAAGATCTGCCTGCCTCTGCCTCCCCAAGTGCTAGTATTATGGGTGTGCACCACCGCACCCAGCTCAGAACAGATATTTAAATGAATTTTACCTTTGTTGTTTTTTGTTGTTGTTGTTGTTTTGATTTTTCAAAAGACAGGGTTTTTCTTTGTACAGCCCTGGCTGTCCTGGACTTGCTTTGTAGATCAGACTGGCCTCAAACTCACAACGACCCACCTGCATCTATCTCCCAAATGCTGAACTTTGTCTTTGTTAAGACAGTTTCCTAACCAGTCAACTGGTAGACCATATAAACAGAAAACACTTTTTTTTTTTTTTAAGATTTGTTCGTTTATTATGCATACAATGTTCTGCCTGCATGTACACCTACATGCCAGAAGAGGGCACCAGATCTCATTATGACGGTTGTGAGCCACCAAGTGGTTGCTGAGAACTGGACCCAGGACCTCTGGAAGAGCAGCCAGTGCTCTTAACCACTAAGCCATCTCTTCATCCCACATCAACAATTCTTTACATTTCCTTAGATGAATCTTATTTCACTAATTTACAAAATACAGATTTTATGTTTGGGTGTGGGTTACTAATTCTCTTCTCACTCTTGGTCTAAATCTGTGACGAAGACAGAGCAAATTCACCAGCTATGTTCAGAAGGTTCAACAATAACAATTAAACAATATATCTAATTGAGGCAGGATAGGAAGGTAGAGAAATTAAGAGAGAAAAGAACTCCCCATCCTGGAGTCTGGTTGAAGTCTTTGCTGGATTAAAAAAAAAAAAAAAAAAAAAGAATTCCAGCGCAATTAACAAGTGCTTAGGGCCCTACTCTCTTCTACCTGTAAACCTTCAACTTTCTAGGAATTTCACTAGCTACCCCATTTATAGGGAAAGGACATGTGCTAAACAGAGTTTCTCGGAGTAAACAGCTCTGGCTGTCCCAGAACTCACCTTTTAGACCAGGCTGGCCGTGAACTCGGAAAGATCTTCCTGCCTCTGCCTTCTGAGCACCGGGATTAAAGGAGAGCGCCACCACTGACTGACGTGCACTAGGCTTCTTGACCAACACAACTGAATGGCTTCTCTGGTGACATAATAAATTGAATTGGGCTGAATTTATAGTAAAAGTGCAGGTTTATTGGGGGTGTTTCTTGGGCCCGTTCACCGATCTCACGGGAGGAGGTCAGTGAAGTGGCTGGGCTGGGCTGGGGTAGGGGCTTCTTAAAGGGGAGTGGTGAAGGTTTGTGATGTGATGGTGAGGTACTGGGATACAGCCTTATTTGGTGAGTGCAGGGCCCTGTAGGTGGGTCTTAGGTCCAGTGGTCACTTCTGAATCAGGAACGAAGTGTGCACTTTGTCCAGCCTTTTGTACAGCCTCTATTTTTTGGTTTATGTTTTGTCTGTGTAGCCTTGGCTGTCCTGGAACTCGCTCTGTAGATCAGGCTGGCCTCAACCTCATGTAGATCTACCTGCCTCCGCCTCCCAAGTGCTGGTATTAAAGGCATGTGTCACCACTGCAAGGCCTTTGCAGGGGTTTCCGGCTCCTGGTCGGAAGAGAAAGGCTGGAACCTCTTTGCCTAGGCCCTGTTACCTCCAGCCCCAAACCTAACAACAACTACTGGTTTTACTTTAGTAGATTATAATTCCACCCACCTCAGCTCCTGAGCCCCCTATAACTCCACTTAACAAAGAGGGAGGAAAGGAATAATCAATTTTTCTTTGGAACCTTTTAAGATGTAACTTCAGAGACACCAAAATAAGATATGTGACTTGTCTTAGTCTTCCAGTTACTTTACTATGACATAAATATCCTGGCAAAAGCAATTTAAGGGAGAAGGGATTTGTTTTGGCTCGAAGTTGGTATCCTCAGCCACGGTGGGGGAGTTATGGCAGAAGGCATTGTGAGGCAGCTCCTCCTAGTTCATCTGCAGTCAGAAACCAGAAAGCAATAACTTTCTCCTTTTCCTTCAGCCCAAGACTACAGCTCACAGAACTGTGCTGCCCACAGCTCGGGTGGGCCTTCCCACCTCAGTTTAACCCAGGCTAGACAGTACCTCACAAGCATGCCCCGAAGCTAGCCCAGTCAAGATGATTTGCTCCCAGTTCTTGACCCTGTCAAGCTGACAGTCAGTAGTAGCCCTCACCGTGGTCACTGCTAAGACAATTCGTTTTGACCGTGTCTTGAGGATCTCAGCCCTCACTTGGCTGTGTCTCACTTTCTACAACTTCTCCTTTGAGCAGTGCTCATCCACGCGCTGGAGCATGGCTTATTTTCTGCTGAATGCCTCTTTTTCTCCTAAATCTTGTGCTCAAGTCTACCTTAAAATATCGTCAATAACACTGCCAACTGTGCTTCCTTGTGGCTAGCCCTGAAATCATTTTCTGCATTAAGGCCACAGATCCCTGTTTGACAGAAATTGATGACCCTAGATTAGGGCAAGTTCTCAGGATGCTAGGAATGGTGTGTGCAGAGGCGTCTCTGTCCTTTCACTGCTGGCAAGAATTTACAAATGTCAGAACATAGCAAGCAGGTATCCACAGGTCCAGATCACCTTGTATTTTCCCCAGAACTCCAACAGGCAAAAACTGTACAGAGCACATATTGTTCAAACAATCACCCATCTCTTCCCGCTGCCATGCTTTAAGAGCCAAGTACCTGAATGGCATTAACTGAAATTTCCAGAAAAATTCCAAACCGTTGTTAGCGATTTTGCAAGACTGATGGATGGATTAAATCTTCAGTAACTTAGGAGAGCTGAAGTCTATGTTGGGAGCCAGATTCATCCTGTGTATCATTAGCACTATAAATAACTATTTGCTACAAAGTTCTGTGTATGACCTAACATAATTGTGACTAGTAGGTAAATCTTTTTGTAATATACAGACTCTTGATTTTTAACAAGACTAAGAATGTCACCAGACAGCATCCAAGTCCTATAGCAGAGACATCTCTGTTTTGCTGTAATCTTTTTTTCCAAGACAGGGTTTCTCTGGGTAACCCTGGCTGTCCTGGAACTCGCTTTTTAGAGCAGGCTGGCCTGGAACTCATCCATCAGCCTGCCTGGTATGTGCCATGACTACTAGTCTTGCTGTAACCTTTTTGACATTTCCACCAATGTATTTGAAAGTGTCTTGGTTTACATAACAAACAGCCTTTGTTCTGTTACTATAGGTCTTCACAACACTCTCACCCTTCGAGGTGATAGCTTAATTTTTGTGCTGCAAGCAGCTAGTCCCCCCTCCCCCGGCATCCTTACAACTCTCTGCTTATGGTGACTGGAGTGAGAAATGTCCCCCAAAGGTTTTGAAAACTTGATTCCCAGTTGGAGGTGTTTTCTAGAACTTTCAGGAGGTGCAGCCATGTTGGAGGAAGGGAGCTTGTGGCCTAGCCCCACTTCCCAGTCTCTGTCTCTTCTTCCTGTGCATGGAAGGAATATGATTGGCCAGCTTCCTGATACCATGCTTTCTCTGCCACGAAGACTTTATCCCTCTAGAGTCATAAACTAAAACAAAACCTTTCTTTTCTTTCTCAGATTACTCTTGGTCATGGTATTTTATCTCAGCATCGGTAAAATAAGTAACAGGACACTGTTGATGATAATGGTGTTTGAGTTCGCTTCCTATTGCTGTGACAAAAACAGCTTGGGTTCTATTTGGATCCCAAACAGAAGGATCTATTTGGCTTACATGTACTGATAACAGTTTATCATTGAGAGGATTCAGGGCAGGAACAGAGACGGGAACCACGGAGGAGAGATGCCTTCTTTCCCAGAGCTACCTGTCTAATGGTGACATTGCCCACAGTGGACTGGACCCTCACAGCAGCCATTGAACACCCAACATATATGACCGCAGGCCAACCTGATGAAGGCAGCTCCTCAGCTGAGATTTGCTCTTCTCAGTTGACTAGCTTTCGTGTCAGATCAGCAAACCAGTACATGTGGCTTACAGAGGACTAGAAAGCAACAAACAGAATTTGTAACTGTTTTTTTTTTGTACACTTTGAAAATTTTGAAACAAATTTGATATTCAGTGTGTTTGTGTGTGGGGGTATGCATGTGAGCTCAGAAGACAACTTTGTGGGCTTGCTTCTCCCACATACCTTTATATGTGTTGACCTCAGCCTATACCCTATTCTCTTATTCCATATTGTGTAAAATTGTGGTTTTTCAGGCCGTCTTTTGTCTTGAGAGTTTCCAACTTGCAAGCAGATTTGTTTGTTTGTTTGTTTGTTTGTTTGTTTGTTTTGAGACGGGGCTTCTCTGTGTGGCCTTGCCTGTCCTGGACTCACTCACTAGATCAGGCTTGAATATTCCCAACAGCAAGGCATTCTGGGTGGGTGAGGAGTTTGGGTCAACAGATCAGCCCACCCCAGCTTCAGCCACAGCCACTTTTTATGAGACAGGATCTCACTATGTAGCCCAGACTGGTCTGAAACTCTGTTCTGTGATATGAGAGTTAATATTAGTTATTAAGATTTGAATAAATAACCTGCATTAGCTTTGTTTAGGCTGGCCTTGAGCAAACGTAGTGACAGCTTTTGCCTACCAAGGGCTGAAATTAAAGTCGTGCACCACCATGCTTAGTAGTTTTGAATTTTCTTTTTTAAGGTTCATCACACTCAGGTTTTGTTTGTTTGTTTGTTTGTTTGTTTGTTTTTGGACACAGGGTTTCTCTGTGTAGCCTTGGCTGTCCTGGACTCACTCACTAGACCAGGCTGGCCTCGAACTCACAGTGATATCCCCACCCCAGCTTCACACTCAGTTTTTAACCCACAAGTATTTAAGACTTTTCCAAAGACAAAAAAAAAAAAGTTATTTCATCCGTAACAATAAACATATGGATTTATTTTTTGTTTTATTTTAGTGTTTGTTTGTTTGTTTGTTTATTTTGAGACAATGTCTTTCTATGTAGGCCCTGTCTGTCCTGGAACTCACTATGTAAAACAGGCTGTCTTGAACTCCACAGAGGTCTGCCTGCCTCTGGCTCCCAAGTGCTGGGACAAAGAAAGTTCTTAAATAAGACCCTTTATGTAGTTTGAAAAAAACCAAAGACTTACAAATTTTTTTACTTATCTTATAACCTCCACTCTAAACTTTGTTGATGCCTGCTCTTTTTGGCTAGCATAACTACAGCCATTTCAGGCCTACCTTCAACATCACTTCAGCTTTGCTGGTACAGAGAAAAGCTCTCTGCAATGTCAGGTTGACCAAAAACTGTTATATTCAGCCTACTCTGTGGCCTTGCTACCCCCAGAAATTCCCAAGCATAAGCGCAGCTGACCCTAATTATAACCTCTACTTGGGACCAATCAAATTAGAAGTCAGCTAGAACTGCTTGTCTAGTTAGCAAAAATAACTCAGAGGTGACTGCCTTGTTCCATTGTCCCCAC
Source organism: Psammomys obesus (assembly GCF_907164565.1). Lineage (NCBI taxonomy): Eukaryota > Metazoa > Chordata > Mammalia > Rodentia > Muridae > Psammomys > Psammomys obesus. The sequence goes on along the minus strand of NW_026591497.1, from coordinate 1,104,679 downwards.
CCCCACTTTGACCTAGTAGAGGTTTTTGCCTTTATAAGCTGTCTCTAAAGAATGTTGGTCATCACAGTTTGGCTCCCGAGCCCAGTCTGTGTCCCTGACCATGGTCAGTCATGACGGGTGCTTTCAACAAACCATCCATATTTGACTGAGATTGGTGTCTTAGTGGTTTGTGCAGCTTCCTCTGGACCCTAAACTTGTATCATGTAAACACTGAAAGGTGAACTCAAAACACACAAGCACAGCAACAATTAACCACTTAATAGGACAAAATACTCTAAATGTCTTGTATTAAGCAATGAACCACTAAGAAGTAAGGAATATGAACTATAGAGAAAGTATGAGCAGAAAGTGGCTTTTGCTTTTCTTTTGAATACTGAGCTTCATGATACAATGAGCAGAGATCCTAAACCTATCATTGCTTTTTGTTGAAGATACTACTTATATCTTGATAACTGCAGAATGTACGTACATGTTAAATTAGAAATTAAAACCCAAATATTATAACATTATTTACCCAAAAAAGTGTTGTTCGTTGGCAACTATTCCAACAGCAAACCTCGACACTGACAACAAAATAAGTGTATTTCATATTCTCTGTGAGTGTGTGTGTGTGTGCGCGTGTGTGTGTGTGTGCGTGCGTGTGTGTGTGTGTGTGTGTGTGTGTGTGTGTGTATGTGTGTGCACGCGCGTGTGCGCGCGCGCGCATGCGTACACACACGAGAGACTCGATTTCCCACAATTCTCCCTTTACTTCCGGCGTGGCCCTGTAGCGGGAGCGCTCGGCTTCCGCGTTCGGGCCTGGGGCTGAGATAGAGGCGGCGGCGGCGGCGGCGGCGGCGGCGGCGGCGGCGGCGGCCGGTAGGGACGCGGACTACGGGCATGGATGTTTCGGGGCAGGAGACCGACTGGCGTAGCGCCGCCTTTCGGCAGAAGCTGGTCAGCCAAATGTGAGTGTGGCCAGGGTCGAGGACCGGGTGGTCGGACTTCCCCGCGGGGAGGGCCAGGCCGGGCTAGATCCACTGTACGCTGTCCAGAACTGCGGAGTCCGCTGGGAGCCGGACAGGGGCGAGACGGCCGTCTGTGGTCTCCCCGGCCTTTCCTGGGAGGCTGGGACTGCTGGCTAGTGTTTCTGGGGTCGGACTCAGCAAACCCGGCAGCCCTGGCTAGTGAGTCAACGTCCTGAGCCGCCTCGTCATTTGTGTGCTTGAGTGCAGATTTTCCTCTGCCTCGATTTGCACCGAATACAGAAAGAGAAAGTCAGAGATTTACCGGGGTGCCGCGTGCCTTCTTTTACAAAAAATAAAAATAAAAAATAAAACAAAAATCTCGTCAATGAGTTGGAGGAGGGTGGATGGAAGTTAAAATTGGGAGACCAGTATGTGTTTGGGTTGTAGGCAGTGTGGACAAAGAATGCTCCCGTCTTTTCCATAAGGTGTGTCAGCTTGACCGAAGGGTGGCAGGAAGTAGCTGTGGAGACTTAAGGAGTGAAAGGCTGGATCCCCTCTGCCCACGGAGCACTGCCGAGTGCTGGTTTCACTTAGCCATTTTACTGAGCTTCCTGAAGTGTTTAGACAATTGCTTGTGACACAGCCTTTTCCCTGAGGGTTGGTACTGTCGATAAAGGAACAGATAGTACAGTTGTGCCAGTGCTCAGTCATGTTGTGGGTGCTAAAGTGTCAGTTGAGTAGGACTGGAGCAGCCTTGTAGGTGACAGATTGAGCTCCAGAAAGAAAAGTAGGAGGATGACAGGCCGCCAGCCCCAGCAGATGATTGGGAAAGCATCACGAAGGACTTGTAGGTGGAGAGTTCTGGGTCTTGGGAGCAAAGGATCCATGAGTGTGAGCAGGTGTTGGCATGCTTACTGATGGGGTTTTGGGCAAACAACTTGTACATACGCATTAAAAGTGTCTGCCTTGATGTGGTGCAGCTTTAGTGTTGGAAAGTCCCTGGGTCCCTGGGGATGAATTAAGGACCCAAGAGAGGCCAAGTAGGCAATTTGGGGAATTTTTTTTTTTTTTTTTTTTTTTTTTTTTCTTGGAGGGGTTGGTGGGATGTCTTGTCTCTCACTCTTATATTCCCACTGTAGATCACGTGAACTGGCTGTAGGAAACTTAGTTGGCAGAGATGATAAAGACCCACATTAGGTGATGGAAATTGAAAGAGGAAGACAGATTCCAGAGAAAAGGGAATGTGTGAACACACTGGTGACTGACTGGATGGAGGGGGCGGAGGGGGTGGGGTGAGGCATCATGGAAGGAAACTGGGCTAAAGCGGGGAGCAGCGGAAGGAGTGGGCACTGGGCAATGGTTTGCTGCCACCACAGAATAACCCTTGGACCGTTTTGCAGACAGTTCAGCAAACAAGTGTTTTGCTTTTAAATTCTTTTAGATTTATTTTATGTGTCTGTTTTGCTTGCCTGTATATAAGAAGTGTGTGTCCGGTGCCGTCTGAGGTCAGAAGTCCTCTGGGACTGGAGTTACAGGGGGTTATGAGCTGCTTTGTGAGGGCTGGGAATCAAACCTGGGTCTCATGCAAAAGAGAGTAGCCAGTGGGTGCTCTTGACCGTTAAGTCTCCAGCCCATAAATGCTGCATTGAAGTACTTACCTTATCCCTAGGTGAAGGCTTGTGGAATGATCTGAGCCCCAGGGCAAGGATTCTTTGGGAAAGCCTAAATGATCTGGAAGAGCAAGTTGTTATCACAGACTGTAGGGGTAGAGCTGCGGGAGTGTCTGAGGTTTGGGGAGAGGGAGGAGGAAATTGAAGTGTACTGGATGCATCATAATGCAGCTTCCTTATGGGAACTGAGGGGCCTTCTACCTCTGTAATATGTTGCTACTTGTGTATTATTTCATTTTGCTTTAGTAACAAATTATCATGCGTTTAGCATCTTAAAACAACACATTTATATTTGATCATTTATGTCAGAGGCTCAGGTAAGATTTGGTGAGTGTTGGTGTCAAGGCTGAAATCAGTATGTTGGCAATATATATTTTAGGGGGCAGAATCAACTTTCAGTCCCATTCAAGTTGCTGGCCAAATTCTACTCCTTACACTTGTAAGACTGAGGTATCCTCTTTCCTGGCCATTTGTCAGGGGCCAGTTTTTGTAGAGATTGTACCTTGTGTTTTCACTGTTGCCTATTCTGACATTGTCTGGTTCTTCTGACACTCTACAAATCCAGCTAGAAAACATTTTCTGCATTTCACAGATCAGTTTGGAATAATGCAACATAATCTTACTGTCTGTATCCTTAATCACATCTATGAAGGACAGTCACAGGTTTCAGGCCTGGGGCCTGTGTAGATAACCCCCTGTGGATGGAGGGTCGGCATTTGTCTACTACATTTGGGTGAGCACTTTCTAAGTGCAAAAGCGGTCTCAGTTTGCTTTCTGTTGCTGTGAAAAACATCATGACCAAAGCAACTTGGGAGGAAAGGGTGTATCTCATGTTATCCCCACCATCAAGGAAAGCCAAGGCAAAAGCTCAACAAGGCAGGAGGGCTGGAGAGATGACTCAGTCTGTGGTTAAGACAACTTGTTGCTCTTGCAAAGGCCCCAGGGTTCAATTCCAGGCATCTGCAAGGTGGCTCAGAGCCGTCCATAACTCCAGTTCCAAGGGGTCTAAAACCCTCTTCTGACTTCAGTGGGCAGCAGGCATGAGCTGGTGCATATAAATGCAGGCAGGCCAAACCTCTGCACAGGTAAAAGTAAGTAAGAGTTAGACAGCTGCGGTGGTGCACGGCTTTCATCCCAGCGCTTGAGAGACAGGCAGGTCTCTGCGAGTCGGAGGCTAGCTTACTGTACACAGACAGTTCCTGGACATCCAGCACTATGTAGAGAGACGCTGTCTCAAAACAAAACATGACATATATTTATTTTGGGCAGGAACCTGGAGGCAGAAACTGAAACAGAGACTGTGGAGAAGTGGGGCTTACTGGCTTGTTCTCCATGGCTTGCTCAGATTGCTTTTCTCTACAACCCAGGACCACCTACCCAGTGGTGGCACTGCCCACAGTGGGCTGGGCCCTCCCATGTCAATCACTAATCAACAAAATTTCTCACAGACCTGCAGGCCAATCTGATGAGGGCATTTTCTCAGTTGAGGTTCCACTCCTCCCAGATGACCCTCACCTGTGTTGCATTGACAAAAAACTAAGCAAGCTTATTGGGTGTTTTCCCTTCTTAGGTTTGCTTGTTTTCTCTCTTGGGTTTACTTTGCTGGTGACTTGATTGCCTGTGTTCATAGAGTTTAGGAAGATTTATACTGGATTAATCAACACATCTTTAATTCTGGCTTCCTTCAGTGTTAATGGTGTTACTTAAATTTGGCCATTTTGGGAAGCACTTCAAACTGTAGTGATTTATAATAGATGAGGAATAATGAAAGCCTAGGGCTGAGGGAGTAAGTAGTTGAGTAGAAGATCATTTATATAGTTCTCATGAGTTGTTGGAGGGTGGGGAGCATACCAAAACACTGGGAAGTTTCTGAAAAGCTTCAGTGGAGAGGAAGCATCTTCCACCGAGGAAAAAGCATGAATGACAATTCTAACTGGACTCTAGCCTTGTTAGCCTTCCAATGTGTCTACCTTTCCTGGCCTTTCCTAGGCTGCACAAAGATAGCAATGTGGAGCCCAGTGCCTTTATCAGGCCCACTGTAAGTTCTTCCTTTATTTCTTTGTTTTTAGTTGCTGGAAATTGAGGCCAGGGCCTTGCATGTGCCCAGCATATACTCTGCTACTGATCTACACCTTTAGCCCCTGTCTCTTTTTTTAAACAACTAAGTATTTAGGGTATTCAGAAGATTGTGACTAAAGATTCTCTCCACTGCTGTCATGAGCAGCTCTTCTTTCCTTGGGTGTCTGCCTTAGTATCAAATACTTAGGATCCTTCCCTGTCTCCTCACCTAAAGTGTGTCACCCTCTGATGTGTTTTAATTCAACCCTTTTTAGTTACTCAGGGAACTCTGCAGCATGAAGAGAACAGGAGGAAGTGTTTTCCTGTGGACCCCCGCCCAACCTCTCTTATTACACTGACCATTATGTTATATGTTGTGAAACTCTAGAATCTTCCCCTTCTTGGCTTTGTGACCTTGGTCACTGCTTGACCTTTCTAATCAGGTCCCTCATCTGTGAAATGATACTAGCGTAGGTTAATATCCTAAGGATGCTGGAGGGACAGTGGAGAGACTTCTGTGAAAGCTTTGTAGAGTCTGGGGACTTCCAGTGGCTGGGGTTGGTGAAGTTGTAATCCCAAAGCCCAGGTAGTGTATGCAGTGACATTTAAAGAAACCCAGAGGAGGAAAGTAGGCAGGAAAAGATTGATTGGCTCATATTGACTTTTAATGAAGCACCCATACTTCCTGCAGAACCACAGGAGAAACCATTCTTAGATCCTCCTGAGCAGGGTTTTGTGAGACTTGGACTTTCCTTGAGGGATTTTTGGATTAATGTTTTTGTGTCCTTGGTCTTCAGGCCCTTGAAAAACAAGTATGCATCTGTCCTGACTTGTTCAAGTCTAACATCAAGTAGGTTCACAGCAAATACATAAGCAGTGAGCGAATGCAAGGGCATTATCAGTCGCTTCTCAGTTCTGTGTGTATGTGATATTGTTCTCAATTTCTCTCTACCATATTTTTTAAATTTTATTTATTTTTTTTATTATGTATACAGTATTCTGCCTGCATGCCAGAAGAGGGCAACAGATCTCATTGTAGATGGTTATGAGCCACTATGTGGTTGCTGGGAATTGAACTCAGGACCTTTGGAAGAACAGACAGTGTTCTTAACCTCTGAGCCATCTCTCCAGCCCCTCTACCATAGTTTTGAGCCAAGATCTTTCACTGAATCTAGAGTGCACTGATTGAACTAGACAGGTTGGCAGCAAGCCCCAGGAGACCCCCGTTCCCACCTCCCCAGGTCTAGAATTACACGAATGTGCATACAGCTTTGTACAGAAGGTCCTTATGCTCTACAGCAAGCCCTTTACCAACTGAACCATCTCCCTAGCCTGTTCCCTGTTAATTTTCCTGCTATGCTATTCTTTTTCCTTCCTCTTTAATAAATTGAACTCTGTTATTGAGAACATAAAACCTGATAGAAAAAATATATGCAAAATGATAATTAACTTTATGTCAAGGGAAATTTTTCCTTGCTGAGGAATTCTAGGCATGTCGTCTTACTCTAGAGGCTTTTTATCACTGGTACTCTTTAGTGTAGCACATTTCTAAGTAGATGCAGGAAGGAGTGGCTGCAGCTGAGGAAAAAGGTAGTCCTGTATTACTGTCCTGGGAAACTGTCAGAGGGCCAAGAAGACCACGTTATGTGACCAGGGCAGTTAGACAGATGTTAGTGTTCTCTCCCTCTCTGCCTCTCCCACTCCCCTCTCCCCTCTCTTTCTCTCCTAACCCCCCCCCCACACACACACACACTGTTCATGGTGGCACATGTCTTAAATCCCAGCACGAAGGGTGCAGAGGCAAGATGATCTCTGTGTGTTTGAGGCCAACCTGGTCTACACATTGAGCTCAAAGACACCCTGTCTCAAAAAAGACAAGGATCTCATGTAGCCCAGGCTAGCCTTTCATTGTTTAGTAAAGGCTGGCCATGAATTTATGATCCTCCTGTCTTATCTCCCAAGTGCATGCCCCACAGCAGCTGTGTTGAGTTGACAAATGTCTTCATGTGTTCATGCACCTCTTTTTCTTGCCTTCTTTTTTTCTTTTTGTCTTGAGACAAGATATTACTGGGTAGACTGGGTTATTTGAGCTGGTCTTGATGCTAAGGTTGTAGGCGTGGACCAGCCAGTATGCTCAGAGCTGGATGTACTTTCTCTAATTGTGAGATAAAGAAGCAAGCCTAGAGAGGAGGCCACTGCTGTGTGTGCTCTTCAAACTATAAGCGGGTGCTTGCTAGGCCACACTATATTAGAGACAAATTATCTTTTAGTATTTGGGAGAGTCATGTTGTGTCCATTTCATGGAACTGGGTAAGGGGAAGCTCAAAATTAATCCCAGCCAAGTGCAGTGGGAGCTTTTAGAGAAGAGCTTGCTGTCCAATTTATATTCTTAGAAACTCCATAGGCTCTTAAAGACTGGAGAGTGGACCCCTAATACTCATTTCCCCCCCTGGGGATTGGGAGGCAGGTTGAGAGTCTCATGCAGCCCAGGCTGGCCTTGAATTCCACATCCTCCCTTCTCTACCTTAAAAGTATTGGGATTACAGTCATACACTTACTTTCTTGATGGTCGTTGGCCTCTTGTCATAGGCTGAGCCCTACTATGAACTCTTTGCAAGTGATCCACCTAGTAGAGCTGATATATCTATCTTTCTTTCTCTCTTTTTGAGACAGGGTTTCTCTGTGTAGCCTTGGCTGGACTCCCTTTGTAGACCAGACTGGCCCCAAACTCACAGACACTCCTGCCTCTGCCTCCCTGGGTGCTGGGATTACAGGCGTGTACCACTGCACCCAGCAAGCTGATATTCTTTATTAGCCATGGCTACTTGAGAGGAATGAAGAGGGAGGAGTGGGGACACCTGTACCAGGCTGTCAGTGCTTCACGGCCTTGTCGGTGATTGAGAACTCGCACAGGTCATCTCCAGTTGAAAGTCCTGCTGATGTACACTCCCGCCATGTTGCCCACCATCTTCGGCAGCATGGTTATGTCCCTCAGGTAGGGCTTGAGTCGTGAGTGCTTCTTCTGCCATAGGGCACAGTTAAGGTACCACCTCTGGCAGGTGCTGTACAACTCCAGCAGCTGCTCATAGGACATGTCCAGCTGTTGGTCCAGGTCCATGCCGAGGTAGGTGAGCTTGTGAAAGGTCCACTGCTTCTTCTGCTCTGCTTCGGCCATCTTGGCAGCCGCTCAGAAAAGGAAGGAGAGCTGACATTCTTGGTTTTTTGTTTGTTTGTTTTTGAGAAAGGGCTTCTCTGTGTAACCAAGGCTATCCTGGACTTGCTCTGTATACTTGGCCTTGAACTTACAGAGATCTAGAGATCTGCCTACCTTTGCCTCCTGAGTGCTGGGACTAAACGCACCCACCATGCAGGGCAGAGCTGACTTTTTTTTTTTTTTTTTTTAGATTTGTTTATTGTTGTTTAGATAGTATTCTGCCTGCAGACCAGAAGAGGGAACCAGATCTCACTATAGATGGTCATAAGCCACCATGTGGTTGCTAGGAGTTGAACTCAGGACCTTTGGAAGAACAGCCAGTGCTCTTAACCTCTTTACAGCCCAGAGCTGACATTTTTAATGTTTATTCTCTTTTGTTTCTTTGTTTTTCTTTCTCTTTCTTTGTTTCTTTCACTTTCATTTCTTTCTCTCTCTCTTTCTCTCTCTCTCTTTCTGACAGGGTTTTTCTGTGTAGCTCTACCTGTCCTAGAGCTCACTTTGTAGACTAGGCTGCCTTCAAACGCACAGAGATCCACCTGCCCCTGCCTCTACCTCTGCATGAATGCTTTGGGAATTTGCATTCATTCCCACCTGGCTATGAGTGTGAGAATGCACAGGATTCTTGATTCTGTCTGACACAGGTTTTTTGAGCATCAGTGTGGATAAAGACAGAAATAACATATGAAGATGCTCGCCAACCAACTAAATCACCTTGGGACATATAAATGAAGACAATTTTTCTAGAAGACCCTCTGGCAATATTCTGTTCTAGTAATCTTTAATTGTTTCCTTATTCAGTTCTTCCAAAGACATAATCCAAGAATGTTCATACCCTGGAGAAATGACAGTGCTCACTACTACATCATGGAACAGAGCTTTTAAATGTTTATGATATATTTTTATTTTTAATTATGTGTGTGTGTGTCTGTGTAAGAGTGTGCTTGAGTCCAGGTGTCTTTGGGAGCCAGAATCCCCTGGAGCTGGGGTTACAGATGTTTGTGGGCTGCCTAACATAGTTGCTTGGGTTCAATTTAGATTCTGTATAAGAGCAGTGTGCTCTCCTAACCCGTGAGCCAGCTCCAGTTTCTAGAGTGAAACTTTTTTTCCCCCAAGATAGAATTTCTCTGTGTAGCCCTGACTGTCCTGGGACTCTTTGTAAACCAGGCTGTATTTGAATTTGCAGAGATCCAGAGACCTGCTTGACTCCGCCTCCTGAGTTCAAGGATTAAAGGCATGCACCACACCTGGCCTAGTATAAAAAAAAGAGTATAAACCCTTTTATTAGGTGTTCCATAGAGAAGCAAATATATACCTAATTCTAGATAGCCAAAGGGATTGAAATTACTGCTTCCGATTGAGAGGCTTGCTTCAACTATCAATTGGTTTCTCCTCCTCCCCCCTTTAAATTATTTTACTTTTGGGCTGGAGAGATGGCTTAGTGGTTAAGAGCATGGCTGCTCTTCCGAAGGACCTGGGTTCAATTCCCAGCAACCACATGCATTTCACAACTGTCTGTAACTCCATTTCCAGCAGATCCAACACCCTGACACAGACATACATGCACACAAAACACCAATGAACATAAAATAAAATAAATTTAAAAATTTGAGGATACCTCCCATAATGAATATATCTCTATTCTTTAAAAAAATTATTTATTTAATATGTATATATTTTGAAAACATCCACCTTAGCAGGATGACCCAGGACTTCTGAAACTCCTGTCTCCTCCTTAGTATAGGAATGCATGCTGGGAATAGAAACCAGGGTCTTCAGTGTGCTGGGCAAGCATGTTGCCAACAAAGCCTGCATCCCTGAATCTTTTTTTTTTTTTTTTTTTTTCTTTTTTGAGACAGAGTCTTGCTGTGTAGCCCAGGCTGCTCTTGAGCTTCAGTGTACTGGGTGCTGGGATTATAGGTATCTACATACAATCATGCTGGGCTTCTGTCCTACTCTTATATATATTTTTTTCAAGACAGGATTTCTATGTGTAGCCCTGAAACTCACTCTGTAGACCAGGCTGGCTGGCCTTAAACTCAGAGGATTTTCTGCCACTGCCTCCCTAGTGCTGGAATCAAAGGTGTGTGCCACCACCACCCAGGTTTATTTTAATTTTTATGTTATGTATATAAGTGTTTTACATACATGTATGTACCTGAAGAGGGTACCAGGTTCCCCCAGAACTGGAGAAACTGTGTTTGTGATCTGCTATGTCAGTACTGGGAGCCTAATCCAAGGTGGATTTAGTCACAATGGAGTCAGGGCTGTGTTGGGATGTGACCTTTTAGCATATTGTCCTGAGCAGTTTTCTTAAGTGGTACCAGTTTACATCCACACAGTAGTGTCAGAGAATTTTACTTGCTTGATACTTGATACTTGGTGTTTTCAAATCTTCTATCTTTATAGCAAGGAACCTTTTTAAATTTGAATGTACATTCCAATTTGAGACCCTCTCAGGTACAGTGACAACAGCAGTAGACAGGATGGTTTATGAGAAGGCTTATGAAGAAAGGAGGAGTGGGATTTGGTGAGTGTGTGTATACATGTGCATGTGTGAGTGGGGTTGCATACATGAACTTGCAGAGGAAGCCTTAGGCGGTACTGATGCTGAGAGATGATTTGGGTTGTGGGTGTCAGTACCAGTGCTTCCGAGGAGAAGCGTCCCAACAACAGTGGTGCAGAGAGTATGCCTAGAGAAGCAGTCTTCTGAAAAGGCATAGGATGGGCCTGCTGTGCAGCTGGACCTTGTCTGCTTTTAAAAGCTTGGTGAATGCTTCAGTCACTGACCTGAGTTGATCCCTGGAACTCCCGTACAGGAGAAAGGAAGAACCAAATCTGCAAAGCTACCCTCTACCTCCACACTTCCCACATTTCTCTTTATCTCTCCTCATCCTTCCATGCACATGTACATAATACAGTAAGATATTGTTTTTAATTTTTTAAAAACAAAAAGATTATTATGACAAAAGAGAGTTACGGATTACTTAAGGTGGTTCTGTTTGGTAAGCAAAACAAATACCTAATCTAGAGGACAGAGGGAAGGAACTAGGAGCCAAGGTTTAATCACTCTCGGCTACTACTCTGTACAGTACCTCAGGGCCTCATCTGGACCTCCTCTGCTGGTTTTTCCCAGAGAAGGGTTGTGATACAGATGTTGAGCCCTGGGCCCCAGAGCAGTGGCTCTCTCTCCTATTTTGGTCAGTGTACCCAGAATTTTGGGTGTAGCAATTCATTCCCTACCAGATAACATTATAAGGGATTGAAAACAGGAAAGTGTTTCTGTAATCTCTCTGCCCAGTTGTATCCATTATTGACATAGGAAAACATTTCCCCTAGACCTGTATGCTTGTAATGTGACTGAATGTCTATTATGTTGGTAGGTGCATACACACATGCTTTTCTGAGCTCATTTCTGAGTTGTAGTTTTTCCTTTCTGCCTGAGGCTGTTTTCTCTGCCTGGATTGGTTCTGGCTGGTCCCTGTGTGCCCATAGCTTCCATTCCCAAGGGGCATAGACCATGCATAACCCTCCCACCTGCTTAAGGAAAACATATGCTGTAATGCTCTTTTGGGGAAGAGTTCTTCCATGGACTTTTGAACATTTCTGGAAGTAGATATAATAGAACCCCCCCCCCCCCCCCCCCGATTCCTTTGAGAGGTGACAACATATGGCCAGTGTGCTTTCATGTGCACTTTCTATTCCCTTTTGGGCTATTTTAACTTATACTCAGGGTGCCATGTGATTTTAGTGTGAGTGCTGGTCTCTAAAGATAGGATTCCCTGCCCCAGTACTTCAAAACCATGTTGCCATGGTGTTGTGGGATGGCTTGCTGGCAGTTGAGATGGAGCCCTGGGCTGACATCAGGCCAGGGAGCAAAAGGTCTCTCCAGCGCTTGGTTCTTTTCTGCTTGTTTTTGTTGGAGGCTGGGTCTAACAATACAGCTTTGGTTGTCCAGGAATTCACTCTGTAGACCATGAACTCGCAGAGGTCTGCCTGCCTGCCTTTGAGTGTTGGGACTTTTAAAGGCATACACCACCATCCCACTATCTTGGTTCTTTTGAAGTTACATCAACGGTTGAAAATACCGCAAGCTTATGTCATTTGAACCAGCTCAGAGTTTGAAGGACAGCAGACAGGCTGTTCTTTAGACTAGTCCTCTTTGATTTCAGTTGATGGTGTTCCTGGGAGCAGGAGGTGGACAGTTCAGTTGAGCAGCTGAGAGAACTGTGAAGAGAAAATATGCAAATCTCTGCTCTTTTCAACTTCAGAATACCTACTCCTGTATGTACCAGGAGCTGGAGAGCCACCTCAGTGGTTGGGAGTGGTTGCTGAAGTTTCAACTCCAGCTCTGATCTTTCTGACCTCTGTGTGTGCACAGATATGCACCTACATACATGTAATCACAAACACACATGAGTGAATGAATCTAAAGTCAGGGAACCTGCTAATGTTTGTTAATTGCACATTTGCTAATAAAAGGAAGAAGTTGTCTGATTTGGTAGATATACCTCACCTATCTGTGAGGTTTAGAGCCCAGGTGTTTGCTTTGGTGGCCTAACAGTTGATGTGTCACCATTTCCGCCTGCAAAGGTGAAACCATGTGGCTACTGAGGCAGTGAATTGGCTGCTGTGTCATTGGAAGGTGAACAGTGACATGGGATACTGCTATTCTAAAGACCCTGAGGAATTCAGATGAGAACCAGGCCTGTGTGGGAAAGAGAGAGAGAGAGAGAGAGAGAGAGAGAGAGAGAGAGAGAGAGACCTTTCTGTCTGGGTTGTAGTGAAACATTGGTGCTGCAGCTAGAAGGCACCTTTCAGGTGTGTGGGGTACTGGTCTTGCCTGTCTTAAAGTCTCTGCCGACTTCCACTTTGAAGGATGTGGTTTGTTGCTAGAGGAAAAGCCTCATGTCTTTTGGCTGACACAGGAAGGTTAGAAATGGGATTTAGCTGGGAATGGAGCTCAGAGGTACAGCACTTGCCTGGCATGCACAGTCCTGGACTCTATCCCAAGGAGAGAGAAAAATGAATCAGATTTTCCTCAACAGTAGCTGATGTTCATGGTTCTCTGTGGTATAGACTCTTCTTCTTAAGAACAGAAAGGCATTTTCATTTTCATTTGTACACACCATGAACAAGTAGATTTCCAAGTGTTTGAACTAGCTTTAAACATTAAGGGTTTTTTGTTGTTGTTTTTTTGTTTTTTCCTTTTAAGACTTATTTTAAAGTTGAGTCTCAGGAGGTTGTGCATGCAGGTGCCTTGAGGCAAGAAGAGGGTGTCAGATCTGGAGCTGGAGCTGTAGGTGCTGGGAATTGAACTCTGGTCTTCTGGAAGAACACTACAGAGTCTTAACCTCTGAGCCATCTCTACAGCCCCAGGACTTTTTTGTCTCTGTGATACATTATGTGCATTTTCTCTTTTTAAAAGTAATTATTTTATGTATATGAGTGTTTGCCTATGTATATATGCCACTTGGCACTTCTGGTGCTTATGGAGGTCAAAAGACAGCATCAGATCACTGGAATTAGAGGAACTTATAGTTGTGAACCACCATGTGTGTTAGTATTTATTTTAAAATGATACCACGTACACACCAGGTAATATGAAAGAGATTTATTGGATGGAGGTGGAGAGATAGAGAGGAAAAGGAGAGAGAGACATAGTGGGGTCCCCAGGAAAGAAAGCGAGGCAGAGAGAGCAAGAGAGGAGAGTAAGAGCGGAAGGTGAGAGAGAGACAGTGGCAGGTTGGTCCTTTCATAGCTTGTGCATGCACAGCTGAACTGTGCCTGCCACATACCTGGTGGACGACATATGATGACATCATAGGTTACTAGGCAACCCAGAAGCAGGCTGCCTATATACTGACAGTGTGGGTGCTGGAAAATGAACATGGGTCCTCTGTAAGAGCAGCAAGTGCCCTTAACTACAGAGCTATCTTTAATCCCTACCACCTACTGTAAAAGTAACGTAGGCCTAGTCCTGGAAGTTTCTAGCCTCCATACAATCTAATCTAGGCCCAGAATGTTTTCAGCCTCTGAGACTTACTGCTGAATAAGCTCACCCATTCTTGTTCTTTCTGAGCTCTGGCTGGCTGGTTCTGGCCAGCTATTCTGGCTTAAACTCCTCTCCAAGATGACTGAGTCAGTCTGGCTTCTCTGTTTCTTACTGAATTGCTCTGCTAGGCCTCAGACTAACTCTAGCAATCTGTTTTAATCTTCTGGGTGGCTCCTCATTCTCTGGCTCATTTTGTCTTCACCTGTATCTCCTTATTCTCTTATTCACCCTCCCTCCATAAAACTCTTCTAGTAAAAACTGCCTCTGAATTCCACAAACTGAACTGCTGCGAACTCAGCTCAACTGCACTGCCTCACAACTCACTCAACAGAACTGCCTGAACAGAACTGACTAGGAGATTTGCTTGCTCTGTCTGGGATTAAAGGCGTGTCTGTATTCCAGCCAGATCTCTTGCCAGAGCAGCCATGTTTTTTCCAAGGCAGGTTTTCTCTTGTAGCCATGGCTGTCCTGGGGTCAAACTCACAAAGATCTGCCTGCCTCTGCCTCTTGAGTGCTAGGATTAAAGGCATGCCCCATCAACTCCCAGCTAGTGAGCCCTACACCCTTTCTGAGACAAGTTCTCACTATTGGGGCCCTGACAGACCTAGAACTCTGAGGTCTGTCTGCTTCTAATTTCTGAATGCTGTGTTTAAGGTAGTGTAGCACCACAACCAGTTTAGCCTAGCATTCCACCCACCTTTTTGAGACAAGGTCTCATTCTGTAGCCCAGGCCATCTCAGATTTGTGTGCTTTTCCTACCCTAGCTGCCTGAATGCCTGTATTGCAGGTGTGAGCCATCATTCTTGCTAATTATTGTTTAATGACAGTATCTCAGTCTCTAGTCCAGGGGGACCTGGAACTCACTGTGTGTGCCAGACTGGCCTAAAACTAGAGGTGTGCTGCTAGTCAGACACCTGAGGTGATAAGGGTGAGCAGCCATTCTCAGTTTTTATTATTTGGTGTTTCCCCTCACAAGTAACTTTGCATTTGTCATTGTTAAAAATCTGGATTTTAAACAGAGCTTTTTTCCTTTTTGGTTTTTCGAGACATGATTTCTCTTTGTAGCCTTGGTTATCCTGGAACTCACTCTGTAGACCAGGCTGGCCTGGAACTCACAGAGATCCACCTGCTTCTGCCTCCCTGAGTGCTGGGATTAAAGGTGTCTGCCACCAATGCCTGGTTTTTCAACAGATTCTTTTTTATTTTTATTAATTTTTTTTAAGATTTATTTTATGAAATGCTCAACATTATTAGCCATCAGGGAAATGCGAATCAAAACGACCCTGAGATTTCACTTTACACCCATCACAATGGCAAAGATGAAAAACTCAAGTGACAACACATGCTGGAGAGGTTGTGGAGAAAGAGGAACCCTCCTCCACTGCTGCTGGGAATGTAAACTTGTACAACCACTCTGGAAATCAATCTGGCGCTTTCTCAGACAACTAGGAATAGTGCTTCCTCAAGATCCAGCCATACCACTCCTAGGCATATATCCAAAAGAGGCTCAAATACACAATAAGGACATTTGCTCAACCATGTTTGTAGCAGCCTTATTTGTAATAGCCAGATGCTGGAAACAGCCCAGATACCCCTCAACTGAAGAATGGATGCAGAAATTGTGGTTCATCTACACAATGGAGTATTACTCTGCAATGAAAAATAAGGAAATAATGAAATTTGCAGGTAAATGGTGGGACCTGGAAAGGATCATCCTGAGTGAGCTGTCCCAGAAGCAGAAGGACACACACGGTATAAACTCACTTATTTGGACATATAATATAGGATAAACCTACTAAAATCTGTACATAGAGAGAAACTGATCTAGAGGGAGGACTCTGACTAGAATGCTCAATCTGCATCCCGAATGGCAAAGAGGATGGACATCAGAAGAAGGCAGGAAACAGCCTAGGGGCCTGCTGGGGAGGGCCTCTAGGGGGCTCTGCCCTGTGGACTGTCGGGGCGGATGCTGATTCCATGCTGAGTGCATGGAATTTTATGTAAGAAGTGGGAAATAGTAGGATCTGGAGAGGACGGGAACCCCACAAGGAGAGCAACAGAACCAGAAAATTTGAACACAGGGGTCTTCCCAGAGACTCATACCCCAACCAAGTACCAGGCATGGAGATGGCCTAGGGCCCCTGCGCAGATGTGGTCCATGGCAGTTTAGTGTCTAAGTGGGTTACATGGTGATGGGAGGAGGGACTGCTTTCTGGCATAGTCTGGTTGGCCTGCTCTTTGATCACCTCCCCCTGAGGGGAGGGCAGCTTTACCAGGCCACGGAGGATGACAGTGCGGCCACTCCTGCCACTCCTGATGTGATCTGGTGGACTGGGATCGGAGGGAAGGGGAGGAGGGCCTTCCTTATTGGTGGACTTGGGGAGGGGCATGTGTGAGGGGAGGTGGGACTGGGAGGGGAGGAGGGAGGGGCTTATGGGGGATGCAGGGTGGATAAAGTGTAATTAATAAAAAAATATACACATAAAAAAAGTTCTATAGTATATCAACAGGTAATAAACACTGCAAAGTGAGAGGGAAAAAAAAGATTTATTTTATTTACTATTTATGCAGTATTCTGCCTCCATGTATGCCTGCGTGCCAGAAGAGAGCACCTGACCTCGTTATAGATGGTTGTGAGCCACCATGTGGTTGCTGGGAATTGAACTCAGGGCTTTTGGAAGAACAGCCAGTGCTCTTAACCTCTGAGCCATCTCTCCAGCCCTCAACAGATTCTTCAGACTAGTAATTTTTATCTATCAGTTCATTCAATTCCAGCCCCAACTCTTCACCAGCAGCTTTCCCAGAACTGCCCCCTACAATGGTGGGTTTGTTACCCAGCTCAAACTTCTGCTGTGGCAGCATTTTCTTTTAGTATTACTTTTCTAATGAAAACATCTGAAGAGGAGAAATAGACTGACAAGCCTTTTCTGTCTTTCCCAATTTTGGGAATCAACTTATTAATCACTTCTTTCAAATCATGTATCTGCACCTCTCAGGTCATGATTTCTATCTTCTCCCAGCTATGGTGAAAGAAGATCTTTCATGGAAGATCTTAAATATCTGGTTATTGACTTTTTTTTTTTTTTAAACCAGCATAGAAGAGATAAAACAAATAACCATCTCTTCTTTTCACAGCAACATGAGCTTCATCATGGTCTCTATAAATCATGGAGTACATTTCGTCTTGGTTAAGATCTCTGTTGAGGAACTTAGACAGTTTTGTCCTGAACATCCTTGAATTTTCTAAATGCAACTATGTTGAAATGTAGACCAGCAAGGCTCACTTTAAACATACGACCTTTGAGGTCATCAGATGCAATTTTGCTTCCTTGAGTCCTGTGACTACTGTTTTCCAGTGTTTCTAATATTGAACATTGCTGGAGCTTTCACATCATGCCAGATTCTTCTTAGGTCCCTTTTTGCTGCCTACCTTTTAGCCATTTTGTCAGATGCTTGCTCTTGCTAATTGATTGCTGTGGTGCTGCTCAGAGAGCGCCAGAAGTGTGGAAGTACAGCTTTCTGGAGAGCTTAGGTGAACAGGTGTCTAATCATTGCTCTATTGCTGTGAAGAGACACCATGCCCTCAGCAACTTTTCAAGGACGTCATTATATTGGGGCTGGCTTAACAGTTTTAGAGGTTTAGTTCATTCTTACCATGGCAGGGAGCATGGTGGCATACAGGCTGCAGGTCTATATCGTGTGTCTTCCTCTGTCAGGGCTCCATGTCTTATTTCTTGAGACAGTCTCTTTATTGACTGGAGGCCAGCAAGGCCCCAGGATCTGCCTCTGTGCAGGTCCAGCTCTTGGGTTACAGATGAGTGCTGCTGTACCTGGCTGTGTACATGGCATGGCGCCGAAATGCAGGTTGTTATCTGTGTGCAGCAAGCACTTTACCGAGTGAGCCATCTCCCCAGTCCCTTGCTTTTTTGTTTGTTTGTTGTTTTTCGAGACCAGGTTTCTCTGGTTAGCCTTGGCTGTCCTGGACTTGCTTTGTAGACCAGGCTGGCTTTGAACTCACAGAGATCTGCCCGCCCCTGCCTCCCTGAGAGTGCGATTAAACTAGCGAGTTAACTGTGGGCTTTATGCTACTGGGTTCTCGGTCACAGTTATATACCCCTCTCCTTTCCCCCTGGGACCTATAGATGTGATAAGGATAGGCATCAGAGGCTTTTCCAAAGAGTAAGTCCCAAGTGGTCTCTGTAGGATTAGTTACTGTCAAGAGGCAATGCATGGGACATCAAGGACAACTTTCCTTTTCTCTTTTTACAGATGATGGTAAAGGTGACAAACATGTTCTTGAATGTTTCTCTCCCTGTGACAAGCCTACAAAAACATTTGTCATTTGGATACTGTAACTCTTCTTCACTTGTCTTATAGTACTTTATTATTAGTGGGTTGAGTTTTAAACATTCAAGGTGAGGGGTCTCCCTGCAGTCTATGGCCTTCTAGGTGGGTGAACAAACTGTATATGCAGGTAGGGACTTTCCAGGAGGCCACTTAGATAAGAAGGTGTGAGCAGAAAGTGGAGGCAGGAGGATCAGAACTTCAGCTACAGTGAGTTCAAAGCTAGCCTGGACTACGTGAACCCTGTTTCAAAACCAAAACAAACAAACAAACAAAAAACCCTAACAAAAACCAAGGCCAAGTAATTCCAGCACTCAAATTGAAAGACAGAAGGATCTTTAAGTTCAAGGCCAGCCTGGTCTACATAGCAAGTTCTGTTATAGTCAGCATTACATAGAGACCCTGTCTCAAAAAAACAAAAAGACCACAAAAAAAATCCAAAACAACAACAAAAAACCCCAACAAAACAAAACAAAAACAAAAGCACATACACAAATAAACCTTTTAAAAATGGGAGAAGCCTCCTGTTTTTTAAGCTCAGAATGGGTGAGTTCTGACATTCAAAGGAGAGAGAAATCTTTCTGTGTTAGATGTCTACAAGAGAGCAGAGGGGCGGGTATTCTTCTCCTTCAATAGTGTGAAAGAAGGTAGGCCAAAGAAGTTGCCTGGCACAGCCTGTGGTGGGGGACGGTGGTGAAGGAAGTGTGGTCAGAGGGTTCCAATTAAGGGAGTCCTTGGATGATAACCCGCCCTAAAATTAGGGAGTGGAAGAAAGGATCAGGAGGAATGAAGGAAGAACTGTAGGAAAGACTGGTCTGTGTTTATTAGCACAGCCATGAGAGCCCTTTGCTGGAGTGGTGGAGTGATTCACTGTTGAGGGAACCCCAGACAAGTCAGAGTCCAAAGGGGACAGCTCCGCCTGAAGGAGCTGCAGGCACTCGCCAGGACCTCATCTG
Organism: Psammomys obesus; assembly: GCF_907164565.1. Taxonomy (NCBI): domain Eukaryota; kingdom Metazoa; phylum Chordata; class Mammalia; order Rodentia; family Muridae; genus Psammomys; species Psammomys obesus. The sequence goes on along the minus strand of NW_026591497.1, from coordinate 1,085,438 downwards.
GAAAGACATTAATATTCCTGCGTGCTGGAAGTATTAGAGGGTGCCGCCTCATTGCACAGTTAGGTAGCCCTGGCTGCTGTGGAGCTATAGAAATCTGGCTGGCCTCACACTCACAGAGATCCCCCGCCACTGCTTCTCAGAGAGCTGGGATTAAAGCAGTCGTTCTCAGCCGTCCTGATGCTGTGACCTTTTACAGTTAATGGTTGTGGTGACCCCCCAACCATAAAGTTATTTTTGCTACTTCATAACTATAATTTTGGTACTGTTATGAATCATAATGTAAGTATCTGCTATGCAACTCCTGTGAAAGGTTCAGTTGACCCCCGAAAGGGTTTCAACCTACTGGTTGAGAACTGCTGGAATAAAGGCTTGTGCTACCATGCCCAGCCCAGCAGGGTTTCTTAATGTTTCACTGTTGCTTAGGTAGTACCAGGCAGTGCCTTTCAAATGTACCATGTTCCAAGGGCAGCTGTGGAAGTCAGGACACCTTCCAATCCTTCTTATGAAGGGAATTGTAGTCCTGTAATGATTGATCAGTCACCAGCAGGCGCCATTCTAAACCAGACACCAAGGCAGCTGTGGCAAGGAGAGCTGGATGGTGCAAAGAAGGGGGACTAGTGCCGTCCCCAAGGGAAACAGGAGTGGCTAGATGTGTCAAAGTGCTTGGAAAGCATTCTGGAGTGGGGTGGGGGTGGCAAAGCCTCACTCTGAGTGATCTGAAGGGGCCAGAAAGCAGCAGGTCTACTCCAGGGTATGCTAGGCCTGATCACAGCCTCTGACAGTTAATGCCTGCAGTCTTAGAGTAAGGGAGGACCTGAATCTAAGTAAGTCTGAATTGGGGGCCACACCCAAGACTTGAAGGGGAAGGTGCTTGTCGGGGACAAAGTGCAAGGTAAAGGAAGGCTAAGTACTTGCCTGCTTTCCATTCTTGTGAACTTTGCTTTATGGAGAGTGATTTTCAGGCTAGAAATCAGAGTAGAAACATTTTCAAAATATGCTTTGCAAGATGAAAAACAGCAGTCAGGGCATTTGGGTGTGTTAAATATGAAGAGACTGAGCGCAGGCCCTGTGAATGGAAGGTGGGATTTGCAGAGCCTGGTATTGCCCTCCCTACACAGCTCACAGCAGACCTGGCTTCTCACAATTGAGGCTGTGTCCTGTTTGTGTATATGGTGTGTATATGGGCCCCCACCCCAGTGTATCCAAACTTGTGAGGATTATCTTTGGCTTCTAGTTAGATTGATACTCCTCAAACTCTGGGTCTTTAGCAGTTGATAGCCCATAGTAACATTACTCTCTTGGTCTCTTGGAAGGGTAGAGCTCACCCTTTGGCCATGTCCCCTGGCATCTGGTTACGAAGAAGAAAGTTGAAGTAATAAAATTGATGCTATAAAGAATTTAGCTGAAGCTAGTGGTGGTGGCACACGCCTTTAATCCCAACACTCTGGAGACAGAAGCAGGTGGATTTTTTAGTTTGAAATCAGCCTGGTCTACAGAGTTCCAGGACAGCCAGGGCTACACTGAGAAACTCTATCTTAAAGAGAGGGAGAGGGAAGAGAGGGGAGTGAGGGGGGAAGGGAGAGAGAGGAAGGAAGGGAGGGAGGGAGGGAAAGAAAGAAGGAAGGAAAAGAATTTAGCTGAGGAATGCTGCCTCTCTGAGAGAGTTTCTGCTAATGTTTGTTCTCCAAGATTGACCTCTGATTTACAACAGGCCTGTAGGCCCATCCTCACATCAAAAAACAGGCTTTTAAAGGGGAGTTCAAGGGGGAGCAGAGGGTTTCAACCACTATTAAGTGGTTGTTGTTGATCGCCATTAAGTCCCTTGTGCGCTTTTTCAGAAGAAGCATCATTTGCCAAGTTTCCTGCTGTAATTTTATCCTTGGGTAACAGCTATGAAAAGAACAGCACTGATGTACTCAAGAAAGAATTCAGGGACTGGAGAGATGGCTCAGAGGTTAAGAACACTGACTGTTCTTCCAAAGGTCCTTAGTTCAATTCCCAGCAATCACTGGGTGGCTCACAACCATCTTTAATGAGATCTGGTGCCCTCTTCTGGTGTGCAGATGTACATGCAGGCATATACTTAAATTAAAAAAGAAAAAAGAATTCTGGCAGAATCATTTCAATGTAAATATTCCATCTGTCCAAGTGGCAGACTTGCAGCTTCCTCGCTCTGTTTAAATTGTTCAGAGTGTACATGGAACCTGAGGGAGATATAAGTATGACAGCATATGTGGAATGTATAAGACTAAGGCCTATAGAAGCACATAAACATTTCTGTTCCCTTTTGTGCTGGTTCCTTTTTGGGCACTAGCTAGAACCTTTCACTTTTCTTTTGTTAATCTTTAAATAGTCAGAGTGATTTCTCACTGGGAAGGCATATTAATTCAGTATCACTGGAACACTTTGCCTATGGGTCACCCAAGCGCATTTCTTTGTCCAGGTCACTGATTGTGGTTTGTTGTCCTACTGTCCCAGAGCTGTGGCAGTGTGCTGTGTCCTGGGTCTGTCTGTTGACTGCATAAAGCCACTTGGTGTAGCGAAGGCTACACTGTGTCAACTGGTTCTAGTGAAGGTGCCTGGCAGCAGCTTGGGAGGACCCTCTTCGAAGTCTGGCTTGGCCTTTGGTGATGACACAGAGCCCCTCTTCTGTGCCTACATGAGTGTTTTGGCTGTGCAGTTCATCTGCAAGTACTTGACTTGATGCCCTGGAATTGGTAGACTGTTCTGCAACCTCTAAATTCTTAACTTCCATTCACGGCTGTTTACCTCTCAGGCCCTTTTTGAACCTGCTGTAAAGCAGGAAGAGAACAGGTAGGACTTTTGGGACACAGGTGAGGAATGCTTCTGAACACAGGTCTGCTTCATCTCAGTGAATTTATCACCTACCGGGTGGTGTTTCCAGTCCCAGTGTGGAAGCCTCAGTACTTGTGTGCTGGGTTTCCAGTGGCCTGCCTCCTGATATGTCTGCTCCTATGTGTCCTGTAGGCTGGTTCTTGGTACTAGTCTACTTCATTATTATGGTGTCTCTTGTGGCTCCAGGGACCTTTTCTTATGTCTGCTCCTCACCTAGATGCCTTGCAAGCAGGCACCTCCTGCTGCCAGAGCCAGAGCCAGAGAGCTTCAGGAAGTAGATAGAAAGGAGAGGCCAGAGCATCAATATGCTGTTAATGAAGGATCTAGCAATGTGATATTTTACATTTAATTTGATTTATTACTTATTATGGGATAGAGAGGATATGAATGTGCTATACCATGCATGTGGGGGTCAGAGGACAACTTGATGGTGCCAATTCTTCCACCTTTATGTGGATTCTAGGAGTAACTAGATTGAGTTGGTTTGTGTTTTGGAGGTCAGAATGCTTTTGAGTACCAATTGGACTGGACTTTTATCTTACTTTGAGTCGAAGCCCAGAGCCCACAACCTGCTGATTAGTGTACCAGCAAGCCTGGAAGAAGACAGGCTGTGAGCAGACCAGAGTAGCCAGTATTTCAGGCCTCAGTTTAACATGCTTTTTTCCAGCAGACACATATCTGTTCTTTCCTTTTAGAAAATATTTTCTTATATTCTTTTATGTGTATGAGTGTTTTGTCTGCATGAATGTAAGTGTACCACATGCAGTGTCCTCGAAGGGCAGAAAATGTTAAATTTTCTGGAATTGGAGGTGATTGTGAGCCACCATGTAGGTTCTGGGAATCAAAGATCTCTGAAAGAGCATCAAGTGCTCTTAACCACTGAACCATCTCTCCAGCCCCCATTCAAAGTGGTACATGCTTTTGGAGCTCTGTTTGGCCTATGTACAAGCTCTTTCCCCCATAGTGTGAAGTAGAACCTTCACTGGTCTTTTGTTTGTTTGTTTTGTCTTTCTAAACAGGGTTTCTCTGTGTAGCCCTGGCTGTCCTGGGCTCACTTTGTAGACCACACTGGCCTCAAACTCAGAGACCCGTCTGCCTCTGCCTCCCCTGTTTCTGGGATTGCTGGCATGTGACACCATGCCTAGCTTAGGATAGTCCTCTTTATATCTCTGTATAAAATATGTTTTAAAGCTGGGTGCAGTGGCGCACGGGATCTCTGAGTTTGAGGTCAGCCTGGTCTACAAAGCAAGTCCAGGACAGCCAAGGCTACACAGAGAAACCCTGTCTCAGGGGGGAAAACATGTTTTAGATGTTCTGTTTTTTTTACATAGTGTGAACTGTCTCCTATTGTTCTCATTAGTTAGAAGTTGGAAAGTTGGCCACAGTCTCTTTGGCCTTGTTAGGAAAACATGACTTGCCCCGTCTCAGGGGGAATGAGATATGACATCTGAGGACTGTTCATTTTACAGGTGAAGACTCTAGAACTGCAGTCCCGCTACACTCAGAGATAGAGTTGGATAGGGGCTCAGATCATTCGGGGCCTCAATGACCACCCACTACACTCAGAGGTAGAGTTGGATAGGGGCTCAGATCATTCAGATCATTCGGGGCCTCAATGACCACCCACCAGTCTAATTAATGATTAACTCAGCAGTGGCCTATGCCTTTGATCTTAGCACTGAGTTCCAGTCCAGGACAGCCAAAGCTACGCCCAGGGGCTTCTCTTTTCTTATGGTACTCACCTTTCCTGTTCACTCCTCTCATGGCCCTGCCCTTTTACTCTAATGTTCAGCTCAGGCTACTGCCACTATTTTGCCGAGTGCCTCTCCCTTCATTCCTCCCCAGGACGTCAAGGGCAGCACCAGTTTACCAGGCGTAGACTTGGTGGTGTATGTAAACATCTCTTCTTTTGTATTTCAGTGAGGATGCCATGAGGAAAGCTGGTGTGGCCCACAGTAAATCTAGCAAGGATATGGAGAGCCACGTGTTCCTGAAGGCCAAGACCCGGGTAAGAGCCTGCTGGCCGGAGTCCCCAGCAGAGCAGTTCCAAGAGGGGAGTTGCTGATACTGAGACCCTTCTACCTGGATCCTGGAGAGGGCGAGTGCTTGCTCAATGTTCTCAGATCCAGCTGGCTTCACCACAGCACTGTGGAACCTCCCATGTGTCCATGGAAAAGGCAAGACTCCTAGATGGGCACTGAGGTTACAGGCCATGCCTCGTTACCTCATTGCTGACCCTGTCACATGTATGTAGTTGACTTCGTGATTCCCACAGGGAGCTCCTTGGATCCCCTTGCTCCTTGGAAGAGATGCTGGCTTTGTGCCCTGATGCAAGGGTCCAGAGTTGTCTTTGATTTCTCTATACAGAGAGCTAGGCAGTGCTTAGAAACGTTGAGGCTGGGGGGCTGGAGAGATGGCTTAGTGGTTAAGAGCACTGCCTGCTCTTTCAGAGGTCCTGAGTTGAATTCCAAACAACCACATATGTCTCACAACCATCTATAATGTCATCTGATGCCCTCTCCTGGCATGAGGTGTACATGCAGATAGAGCGCTCGTATGCATATGAATGAATGAATGAATGAATGAATGAATGAATGAATGAATGAATGAAGAGTTGAGGCTGGAACTTCCCAGGTGGAAGAAGAATTTCCAAGTTGGTACAGTATCGCGGCCTTTAGGAGACCTTCTCCCACTGTATGTGTTCTCAGGAATAGAGATGGAGACTAGAAGTGAAACAAGGGGCTGGAAAGAGGCTCAGCAATTACAGGACCATACTGTTCTTGAAGAAAACTCAGGTTCAGTTCCCAGACCTTTGTAGGTGGTTCACAACAGCCTGAAACGCCAGCTCCATGAGATCTTCTGGCCTCCACAGATGACTTGCACGTACATGCATCACCCTACTTCAACCTTCACTCCTGCACACACACAATTTCAGTTTAAAGCTGGCTGTGGTGGTGCATGCTTTTTATCTTAGCACATAGGAGGCAGAGGCAGGTGGATTTGAGGCCAACCTGGTCTACATATCAAGCTCCAGGCTAGCCAGGCCTACAATTGAGACCATCTCCAAATTAAATAGATAAATAAATAATAATCTATTTTTTTTAAAGAAGTGATACAAATAGCACAAACAAAATGAAATTGAAGTCGAGATGGAAAGCGTGTTTTTGTGTACAAATATGTGGAAGGGCAAGTTTCAGCAGCTCATGGCTGTTCTGTGGATGTGTTAAAGGCATTGTTAAGATTGGACTAAGGTTCTGTAAAATCCACACATTTGAGGTACATAGTTCAGTCTTCTGAGTCACATGATACTCTGAATCATGTGAGCAATTACTTCGATGTTATGTTAAAATATTTTACAAGTTAGCAGTCGTACTCAATTTTCCCTGTTAGCAACCACTCACCTACTTCATTGTTGTGGATTTCCTCACTTAAACTTCCTGTAGAAACACAATCATAATGATTTGAGGATTTTGTAATGTCTTTCAAAGAGCACAGTCTTGTCAGGGTTCAAACATTAACCATGTTGTAGTGCATACCTGATTCTTTAACTTTTTTTCAAGACAAAATTTCATGGTATAGACTAGGCTGGCCTCAATAGAGATCACCTGCTGGGATTAAAGGCGTGGGCCACTGCTGCCTGGCTTCATATACCAGTTTTTATGTAGATTGTTTTAATTTCTCTTGGGGAAACAAAAACTCCCTACATACTTGGGGTTTGAGTTTCTAAATTGTTTTCCAAAGTAACTGCATGGTTCTACTATCTCTAACATTTGCCATTGCCTTTGTTATAATAACTGTCAGTTTGAGAAGTGGTTCTGATTGCTGTTTGTCTATTTAATATGATGTCACACATCTCTTTAGTGCTTTTGAGCCATTTGTAAACATTCTGTGGTGAAATGTCTATTTTTATCATTTGATCATTTTTTAATTGAATTTTTGATTATTTTAGTAGTTCTTTATATCTTTTGATATATAGATCATATAATTTGCAAATATTTGGGAGATGGGATATTTTTATTGTTTAGGTCTATTTTGTTTTGTGATGTTATTGTTATTGCTAGGGACTTGGGCAAAGTACTCAATCATTGAGTTATATTTCCTGCCCTATTGTGACCGCTTATGAGATGAGGTTTCTCTGTGTAGCCTTGACTGTACTCGAAATTGCTATGTAAGTCCAGGGTGGCCTCAAATTCAGATATCTGCTTGCCTCTGTCTCCAGAGTGCTAGGATTAAACACGTGCTCTACAGTTAAAGGAATTTTGGTAAAGACTTAATTGAAGCTGAGTGTAATGGCACACGCCTTTGATCTTGGTGTTTGGGAGGCATAGGCAAGTGTTCTGAGTTCAAGGCCAGTCTGATCTACATAGTGAGTTCCAGGACAGCCGGAGGAGTTACATAGTGAGACCCTATCTTGAAAACAAGACAAAAAAATTACTTGAGTCATCTATTTTTAAAAAAGATTTATTTATTATTTATACAGCATTCCACCTGTATGTGTGCCTGTACACCAGAAGGGGACACCAGATCTCACTATAGATGGTTATGAGCCACCATGTGGTTTTTGGGAATTAAACTCAGAACCTTTGGGAGAACAGCCAGTGTTCTTAACCTCTGAGTCATCTCTCCAGCCCCAAATCATCTATTTTTATTTTTTTCCTTTAATTTTTTTTACTTATTACAATTTATTCACTTTGTATTCCAGCTGTAGCCCCCTCCCTCATCTCCTCCCAATCCTGCCCTCCCTCCCTCATCTCCTCTCATGCCCCTCTCTAAGTCCACTGATAGGGGAGGCCCTCCTTCCCTTCCATCTAACCCTAGTATCAGGTCTCATCAGGAGTGGCTACATTGTCTTCCTCTGTGGCCTGGTAAGGCTGCCCCCCCCCCTCAGGGGGGAGGTGATCAAAGAGCCATCCACTGAGTTCATGTCAGAGACAGCTCCTGTGCTCCTTACTAGGGTACCCACTTGGAGACTGAGCTGCCATAGGCTACTTATGTGCAGGGGTTCTAGGTTATTGCCATGCATGATCCTTGGTTGGAGTATCAGTCTCTGCCAAGACCCCTATGCCCAGATTTTTTGGTCTATTTCTATGTAAATTTTGTTGGTACAGCTTTGCTTTTTTATACCAGCTTGTAACTGAGTGGCTTAAAGAAATAACCCTTTGAGCTGTGCCTCCTTTCCCACTGTGAATTCATTTTCTTGGTGACAGATTTTCCCCAGCTTCCCCTTCCCCTTACTCTGTGCTGATTCCTTTAGATGGGAAAAAGTAACAAATGGAGTTATAATGAGCTATAGTACCTGTAGACAGTCATGAGGTTTACATGCTTGTTCAATCCATGTTCATCTTCTGCCTTTCCTTCATCACCTTGTCAGTCCCAGGATGACTTTGGAGACAGTCATACAAAAGGTAGATAGTGAGGGATTTGCTCTTCTTCTGCCATGCTTACAGAGTGGGAATTTCAGTGGAGGGAGAGATGGCTGACATGAGATTTTAATGCAGGCTTCTCTTTGTTGGACCCAGTATAGTAGTGATTTCTCTAGAACACTCAGGAGTGTTTTTGGATGCACAGCAGATAGTCAGTAGAAGGCAAGCCCCACTGGACAGTTTCTGAAACTGGATGGCACAGAGAAAAGGCCTTTTTAGGCAGTGGTCTTCACCTGTTTGCCACATTTGAGAAGGGCTTTGCGCTTTCGCTCGCTCTTTCTCTCTCTCTCTCTCTCTCTCTCTCTCTCTCTCTCAGATACAGAAGAGTATTCTCAGTCATCCTGAAATTTTTAGAGATTCCAGAGGAAGCCAATGGGGTGAGTGGCTGTGGCCATCTCAGGCAGCCCCAGAGGTCAAGGCTTGACAGAAGAACCTCAGTTAGGTGGCTGGGCCACCAAGGGGTGCCAAGGAGGAGTCACATGTCTTTGCTTCTCCATTTGGGATTAAAGTACTTCTGTTTTTACTTTTAGGATGAATACCTTTCCCTTGTGGCCCGACTCATTATCCATTTTCGAGATATTCGTAAGTAAGAGTTTATATTTTGGGGTAATTGTGGTTGGTTTGAGGGACCTGTTTTGTGGCTGTGTTGTAGAAACTTTCAGCTAGGCCTCAACACCTGAGTTAGGTTGTTGCATGTTTCTGGGAAGTTCCTCGCTGCTTCTGGATTCCCTACCCTGCTCAACCTCAAAGTGTGGATTTTGATGTAATAGATAGAAATGTTGGTCTCAAAGTGATTTAAAGTGATTTGTTCATTTGCTCTCTTTTATGGCTTTCACATTTGACCCTGGGTATCTGAGTAAGCAGTTTACCTTGTAACTGGGGTTTTATTCCCTAAAAAATGATTAGGAGGCCTGGACTGTGAAACTGGAAGTCTTTGCAGTCATTCCCAAGTCCCTCCTCTGTCTCTTTGCTGTGCTGAGGGTTCCCATGCTGCAACTCTTGACTCCTCTGATTCACAGGGCACTGTTGTGGTGCTGTTAGCTGTCAGGTAGCTCCCTGGCTTTTCAGATGGGAGTTGCCCTAACCTCCTGGAGCAGGAGTCTTGGTATATTTGTGTAGGCAAAGGTAAACCAAGTGTTTCTGGATGGCCACAGCCAGCCTGTGAAGGGCACCCAGGCTGGTGAACACTGAGTTCCAGCGGACAGTGCTTCTCCCAGTTGTATAAGCACTAGACAGGCTCGTCTTGATGGGTCCACACCAATTCCCCCATGGTTTAGAGACGAAATGTAGGTTGTAGAGGCAGTCACAGCTTCAATGTGAGGTCACTGAAAGCAAAGGAGGACATTGTGAATCCAGGGCTCCACACCAACTTAAAAAAAAGATTAATTCATTATTTATTGAGGTGTGTGTGTGTGTGTGTGTGTGTGTGTGTGTGTGTGTGTGTGTGTGCGCGTGTGTGCGCGTGCGCGCGTGTATGCACATAGGAGTTCATGGAGCCCCTCTGGAGCATCAGGTTCCCAGAGTTGGAGCTACAGGGAGTTGTGTCCTATCAGATGTGGGTGTTGGGAATCAAACTCTGGTCTGCTGCCAGAGTAGTAGATTCTTAGCCAGGTTTGGTGGCAGAGGCCTTTCATCCCAGAGCTTCAGGAGGCAGAGGCAGAAGGATTTCTGAGAGTTCGAGGCCAGCCAGGAATAGACAGTGAGGTCCTGTCTCAAAATAGAGAAAAAGAGCAGCTCATGCCCTTAAACACTGCTTAGTCAAAGTGCCTACTGCTCTGAGAAGCACACGACCAAAAGGTACCTGGGGAGGAGAGCGCTTCTTGTCTTCACCTGCAGGTAGCAGACTATCATCAAGGCATCAGGCAGGAACCTGGAGGCCAGCGCTAAAGCAGAAGCGGTAGATAAGTGCTGCTTACTGGCCGGGCTCCCATGACCTGCTCAGCCTGCTTTCTAACAGCACCCAGGACCACCAGCCCAGGGGTAGCTCCACCCGCAGTAAGCTGGGCCCTCCCACATCAATTATCAATTAAGAAAATGCATTATAGGTTTGCCCACAGGCTTGTCTGGTGGAGGCATTTTCTCAGTTGAGGCTCCCTCTTCCAAAACAAATAAAAACAAAATGACTACAGCTTGTGTATCAAGTTGACCTAAAACTAACCAGCACAACCATTGAACATCTCTTTAGCCCAACTCCAAACTAAGTTTTTAACCAGAATGGCCAGCAAGGTAGACTCTACAGATGTTACTTTCTTTGGGGTATTGAAAAGAACATAGGACATGTGGGGAAGATAAGGACCCAAGAGTTTGGAGACTAGGTCACTGGAAATCCTGACATGGGTTTCCATGCCCAGCTCTTGAGGATGGTGGCCTGAGATACACACAGCCCGCAGGCTCACATGGAGGGACTGAGCAGTAGGCAGACAAGGTTCCCAGTCTTGAGCAATTTCAGGTAAAATCGGTTCCCTCACCTAGAAAATAGAGATAACATCACATTAGGGTGGGCTGAAAGTGCAGGCACTTGAGTTCTCAGCGCTGTTCTTTGAGCCCTAGCATGGATTGCTATCATTTCTCAGATTCAGGATCTGAGCTAAGACTTTGGTATTGGAAGAAAGGAAAGGCCCAGAGTCTCCAGGCTCTGGGTGTGCTAGCCTTGGGTGTAGTTCACTGAGATGGACCCTCAAGTTTCTTTGTCCCCTCTGCTTCCAGACTCCCTTTGTGTGCAACAGTGCTGGGGTTAGGTCTCTCCTACTTGGTTACTAGGTTACCAACAGCTCCTTGGGATTGAGGCTCTAGGTTCTGAGACCTAGTTTCTATGTAAGGTCAGTTCAGTTTTAGCAAATGACTGCTGGTCAGGTATTTGCAGAAATGACCTACCCAGGAAAATCTGTGTTTATGCAAAATTGTTTACATTGGGTTTTTGTGTTTGTGTTTCTCTGTAGATAACAAGAAATCCCAGGCGTCTGTCAGTGGTAAGTTATCCTTTTGAAATACAGTTTTCCAAACTTGCAGTTTGGGGTAGCAGGGATGAGATAATACATGCCTCATGTGCATGGGTCGACCCTGTAATGGACGAGAACATTCCAAAGATCTCAGGTGAAGTGGCCATCAGCCACATCCCAGCCCCTTCTCCAGCCTTTGCTTTCTTGCAGACTGAAGTTACCCCAGTGGCTTTTCCATCTTACTTTATTTAGTAAAGATCATAAAAACTTACAAGGCTTTGATACATTGCCTAGAAGAACCATTGTGGCATGGCATAGTAACGCACAGTAATGTGTCATAGATAACAGCTATGGGAATTCACTTCCCTCCGTTGCTCTCTCTTTTGTGTGTGGGATCATCTGTTTTGAGACAGGTTCTCTCTATGTAACCCTGGCTGGAAGCCTACATCGACCAGGCTAGCCTCATTCATAGTCGAAATCTGTGTGCCTCTGCCTGCCTCCCAGGTTGGGGCAAAAGATGTGTACCACCATGTTCAATTGTATTCACTTTCTTTTTGTTGTTGTTGTTGTTTTTGTTTGTTTTTCGAGACAGGATTTCTCCGTGTAGCCCATGCTGTCCTGGAACTTGCTCTGTAGATCAGGCTGGCCTTGATCTCAGAGATCACCTGTCTCTGTCTCCTGAGTTCTGGGATTAAAGATGTGTGTCACCATTTTCCAGCATGTTTACTTAAGTTATAGAATTGTTTGTGAGTTCATAAATGTTTTTACTTTAATTTCAAATTTTGTCATATAAGGGGAATTGTGTCCGTTGTATTGGACCCTGAGCTCTGCCTTCTGAGCTGTCCTCATGGGGTTCACAGATCCCCCCTGCCTGGCAGAAAGGGTTCTGTGGGAGAGTGCTTGCCTGTCATGTGCAAGGTACTGTCCTCCATCTGCAGAACCACACACACAAGGAGGTGCACTCCAGCATTGCACCCTGTGGTTGGGTGGCCTGCCCTAGGCCTGAGCTCTAAGTGCCTCTGCCTGAATAGTTCCCCTGCCCTTGGCCCAGGACTGGCCAAATGCATATGGCCCAATGACCAGCCAGGCGATACCTATCTATAGGTAATTTCTGTGAGTTTATTTAAACTACTGTGATAATAGCATCTGGCTGCTTGTCTCTGGTTGTGGCATTGCTCACTGAACTACACCTGCTGTCCCAAGGCTTGGTTGGGCATGGCTCTGCCCCTCAGCACCCTGTAGCCTTTCGTACTCCTTTACCTATTTTGATCTGCTGCTCCTGGCCTCAGATCTGTGTTGGAGTGGTGTTCTGTAGAGACTCAGCTGTAAAAATGTGGCCTTTCGCCTACTTGTGCTCTTCCTAGGGAGTGTCTGCCTGTGTCCTCTGCTTCTCTAGTCTGGCCACTGTGTTCCTGCCTGCTGGGAAGAAGAGCCTCCTACTTCAGTTCTCTGGAGTCTGCTGTGGCCAGGGAAGAAGGGACTGATTGCTAGCTGACCTTGAGGGCTCAGCCCATCTTCAGTGCAGCTGTGCATATCCCAGGGCTCCCTTGTAATCCAGCACTAGGACACTGACACAGGCTGGGTTGAAGCATGGAGTATGTTCCCTGGTCATGAGGCTGGTGTTCTAGCAGTACCCAGATTCTTGGCCCCAGGCATTTGGGAAATTTCAGACCTCTGGCTTCTATTTGTCATTAATTTGAATGGGTCAAGCACATAAGAGGGAGGGGCCCCTGGGAGCCATTTACCTGTGAGATTGCCCAGTTTAGGTTCCTTTCCTCAGACACTGTGTCTTTGTGTTCCCACAGATCCCATGAATGCACTGCAGAGCCTTACTGGTGGACCCACCCCAGGAGCAGCTGGCATTGGCATGCCTCCTCGGGGCCCAGGACAGTCCCTGGGCGGGATGGGTGGCCTTGGCGCTATAGGACAGCCAATGCCCCTCTCTGGGCAGCCACCCCCTGGAACTTCTGGGATGGCCCCTCATGGCATGGCTGTGGTGTCTACAGCAACTCCACAGAGTGAGTACTGTGCTCATTGGCAGGGGACACTGCATGCTAATCTTGTGCTTACAGTGTTATTGGGGAAAGTGTCAAGGAGCCCCAGAGAGCTCTGCTGTGGACAGTGGGGATGGAGAGGAAGCCTTTGAGCTTAGAGGAGTAAATAGTGCTGGCTCTCCTACCAGCTGGGGCTGTAAGAGTAGGGAGAGACTTGGTTATTTGGAGGCATGTGGGTTTTTTGTTTGGTTGGGGCTGTTTTGTTTTGTTTGAGACAGAGTTTCTCCATATAGCCCTGGCTGTCCTGGAATGTGTTTGCACCCTGTATCTCCTCGGCGTGCCTTGAGGTTGTTGGGCATCTGCTGCTACTTTTATTCCATGGTCCATCTTGGCTGTGCATTGCAGTTATTCTTTTCCACATTGGGCTCCCCTCTCTCGAAGGAGGTTCTTTACCCTTCTCACACCTCCCTGTAGGACCTGCCCTGATTTCTGTGTGCAGTTGCCCTGGCTGGGACTTAGGTTGCAGTCAGCTGCATTGGTAGATTTGTGTATTTGTTTGAGACAAAGTCTTACTATAGAGTCTTAGCTGCCCTGGAACTTGCCATGTAAACCAGGTTGGCCTTGAATTTGCTCAGTGCTGCTGCCTTGCCTCCTCAGTGCTGCTGAGATTATAAGCTTGTGCCACATTCCTGGCTGTTACTGGCAATTTTTTTTAAAGAGTTATTTATTTATTATTCATACAGTTTTCTGCCTGCATGCCTGCAGGCCAGAAGAGGGCACCAGATCTCATTATAGATGGTTGCGAGCCACTATGTGGTTGCTGGGAATTGAACTCGGGACTTTTGGAAGGGCAGCCAGTGCTCTTAACCTCTGAGCCATCTCTCCAGCCCCTATTCCTGGCTATTTTACAGTAAGAGATGGCTTTACAATATTGGAGTTGGAATGAATGCTCATGTGACTTAACTTGTAATCCACTCCTAAGAGTTTGTCTTAAATAAATTGTTTTCCAGACATTCAGTAAAGAGGCTGTAGTATCTTGTCCACACCTTCTCTTCAGTCTGACCCACTTCCTGTTTTCAGTTTCCAGGGATTTCTGGTGGCTCTGCTCTGCTTCTGCATCTTTCTGTGCTCTATACCAACTACTTTTCCTTATGCCCTTGGCCCCTTTGGGCATCCTGGGTTCGCCTGAAGTAGGTGCTAGTGGCTTCCTGTTCTGTCTTCCTTATGCCTTCTGCAAACACTCCCATGTATTTTGGCCCAGTTCAGGTCTTCAGCCAGTGTCCCTAAAGGGGCAGAGCCTCGTTCAGAGGTTGTGCCAGAAAAAGAGGCTGCTGATCAGCTCAGTGTTAGAAAACCCCTAAAATCATCATGTCTCTGGGTTCAGTCCCCAGCACTGAGCGGGAGGTGAATTTGGAAAATAAGTTAAAAATATTGGTAAGAACTTACTACTAAGCCTGGCAACCTGTGTTTAACCTCCAGAACCCTCATTTTGGAGAGAACTGTTTTCTACAAGTTGTCCTCTGACCTTTACATGTGTGCCATGGTATGCGTACGTCCCCCACTAAATAAATATAAAAAGTTTAAAAAGTATATTAGCAAGCTTTGCTCTTTTAATTATATGTAATAAGTTGAAAATTAATCATAAAACAATAGAAATACTTTATAAATTTCAAAGCAATAGGAAAAAAATGGAGTAAGAAACAGAGCAACAGAAGAGACCAGTCCATACAATGTATAATGTCCAGTATAATTATCCAGAAAGAACTATGCAGTTCAAAAAAGCAGAGGCTGGAAAGGATGGCTCAGCAGTAAAAACTTGTACAGCTCTTGCAGAGACACAAGTTCAGGTCTCAGCACATATGTGGACTGGCTCATATAGATGCCTGTAACTCCAGTTCCAGGAGATCCAGTGCCTCTGGCTTGTGCAAATACTTACATTCATGTTCAACACCCCCCCCCCATGCACACATAATTAAAAATTAATCTTTAAAACCAAACCAAAACCAGAAGCTTAGAAAAATGAAAGACAAGGGCTTGGGATGTAGGACAGTGTAAGAGTGCCTGTCCAATGTGCATGTCCTGCATTTTCAGTTTACAGAGGAAGGCAGAGAGGAAAGAGGAAAAAGACTGAGCTGGAAGTATAAGTAATCATAGTAGAATGAACTTATTAGCTTCGCTCTAAAGAGTGTGTGTGTGTGTGTGTGTGTGTGTGTGTGTGTGTGTGTGTGTGTGTCTCCATGTGTCCACAAAGGCTGGAAGGGGGCATTGGATTTGCTGGAAGTGAGGTTATAGACTGTTGTGCGCTGCCTACCACAGGTGCTGAGAACTGAACCTGAATCTTGGAAGAGCAGCTGACATTTGTTAACTGCGAAGCCATTTCTCCATCCCCAAGGTTTTCTATAAAAGATGGGGTGTGATTCTTCTGTTACATCTTAAGAGATATGCCTATAGTGTAAGACCAAGAAAAGTACAGAAGTAGATGGTAAAGATGGGTTAGACAATTACCTTAGTCCCATTGGTAATGGCTAGTTAAGCAAACAAGAATTGGTTCATTAGAAAATATATCTTTAGCCAGGCATGGTGTGGCACATGCCTGTAATCCCAGCACTCAGGGAGGCAGAGGCAGGTAGATCTCCATGAGTTTGAGGCCAGACTGGTCTACAGAGAAAGCCCAGGACAGCCAAGGCTACACAGAGAAACCCTGTCTTGAAAAAAACTTACCCCCATCTCCCCCAGCCTCCCAAAGATATATATATATATATATATATATATATATCTTTTAATGTGTTTGAGTGTTTTACCTGTATGTATATCTGTGTACCATATATATACCACTTAATACCTGTGAAAGCCAGAAGAAGGTATCAGATCTCCTTCAAGTAGAGTTATTATTGATGGTTGTGAGTTGCCACGTGGATCTGAACTCTGTTCTTACATGAGCATCACATGCTCTTAACTATTGAGCTATATATTAGAAATTATTTGAATGATGTAATGAATAATGTAATTTAAGCACAGGATACAGTAAATGTTTATGAAAATAACCAATGAAGTAAAACCTCAGTCAGAGTACTGTGGTTTCCCACCTGTTTTCTGAGCATTGGAGTTAGAAGTCTGTAACACAAAAGATAAATTTAAGAGTTCTCAAACTTACCAACTGTGGCTAAAAGAAAGTGTGACAACAGTGTTAGTGACAAGGAAGTGGAGTGATTCATGTATTTCAGATGAGAATGTAAATAAAGTAGTTCTTTAAATTAAGCATACAGGAGCTAGAGAGATGGCTCAGTGGTTAAGAGCACTTTCTGCGCTTTCAGAGGACACAGGTTCAGTTCCCAGCACCCATATGGTGATTCATAACCATCTGTAGCTCCGATTCCAGGGGATCTGACACCCTCCTCTACCTGCAGACACTGCATACATTAATTTCACAAACATACATGCAAGCAAAACATCCATACACATAAAATAAAAAAATTAATAAACCATTAAAACTTAAGCATACAGGGACTAGAGATCTGGCTCACCAGTTAAGGGTGCTTCCTATTCTTCCAGAGGACCTGGGTTTGGTTCCCAGGCACTCACATTGGGCGGCTCCTAATCATCTATAAGTCTCACTGCAGGGTAGTGCTTTTTTTCTGGCCTTGGTGGGCACCTGTGCAATGGAGGCATACACTCATACAGATAACACATACACATAAATAAAATATGAAGTCCATAGCTCAGCTGCTACATTCTTGGGGCCATTTATCCCGAAGGAATGAACTTTTATATAAAAACCTTTGTAGTTTTATTATAATAGCCTGAATCTGCTGTCACCTCGGGTCTTGCACCATGTGAATAGTCACACTAGGAGGTAGCTAGCCACACTGTGATAAACCACCACACCTGGGTTACCAGGAAGTCATGTAGATGGGTAAGTGCCAATCATCAGCAATTCATACTGTTCTTTTTTAAAAACTATATTTTTGTTGGGCAATGGGTCTCATACCTTTAATTCCAGCACTTGTGGATCTCTGTAAGTTTGAGGCAGCCTGTTCTACAGAGTGAGTTCCAGGATAGCCAGGGCTACACAGAGAAACACTGTCTCAAAAAAATTTTTTTAAAAATATTTTTTATTTTAATTTTTATTAATTACCCTTTATTCACTTTATATCCCCCCCATAGCTCCCTCCTCCCCTCCCAATCCTACTCTCCCTCCCCTTTCTCTACGTATGCCCCTCCCCAAGTTCACTGATAGAGGAAGTCTTCCTCTCCTTCCTTGATCCTAGTCTATTGGGTTTCATCAGGAGTGGCTGCATTGTCTTCCTCTGTGGCCTGGTAAGGCTGCTCCCCCCTCAGGGGGAGGTGATCAAAGAGTAGGCCAATCAGTTCATGTCAGAGACAGTCCCTGTTCCCATTACTATGGAACCCACTTGGAGACTGAGCTGCCATGAGCTACATCTGTGCAGGGGTTCTAGGTTATCTCCATGCCTGGTACTTGGTTGCAGTATGAGTCTCAGGAAAGACCCCTATGCTCAGATTTTTTGCTTCTGTTGCTCTCCTTGTGGAGCTCCTGTCCTCTCCAGGTCTTACTGTTTTTCACTTCTTTCATAAGGTTCCCTGCACTCTGCCCAAAGGTTGGCCATAAGTCTCAGCATCTGCTTTGATATCCTGCAGGGTACAGTTTTGTGTTGTTTGTTTTTTTTTTTTTTAATGTGTCAGCCAAGGTGTTAGGTGCAAGACTGAACTAGCCCTCTTCCTTGGGCCTCTCCACAGGTGGGAAAAGTAGATCCTGGCTTAGGATGAAGCCTCTCAGACGGGCTCTTGATTTTCTACTACACTTTAAAAATAGGTATTTATTTACTTGTGGGAGGAGAGTTGTGCATGCCGCAGTGTGTGTGAGGCCATCAGAAGACAACTTTTAGGGGTTGATGTGAGACCCCAGGTGAGCTATTGAGGGAGGTAGTAGTGGACGGGTACTTGGGTTGAAACCATTGAGTGTCTGACTGTAACGGTGACTGAATCCATTGAGGTCTACTTGTGATCTTGTCCTTTTATACAGTGTTGTCACTGGGCTAAGTGTACAGGGGATCTCTGTTTTTTTTTTTTTTTTTTTATTAGCTTTATTGAAATACAATTCTTATTAACATAGTTCACTCATTCAAAATTCATTGCACTACTAGTGGCTTTTTGTCTATTCACACTTTTACAGCTGTCATCCTCCTAATCAGTTTTAGAACATTGTCATCACTGCAGGAGAAGCCTCACCTTAAAAAAATCTCACAAGGTTACTATTTCCAATCAGCAGCAGCTCAAACCTGGAAGTCGCCCAAATGTTTATCAGTTGATAATAGGATAGAATGCATAGACAAAATGTGGGAGTATGATAGAATGTTATTTGACCGTTGTATAAGGGAGCACACACGCTTTCTAATGCCATTGTATGACGTGCCCAGATAGACAAATGCTTAGACAGTACAGTACTGCTTTGCAGAGGCTGCATACCTTTGGGTCTATCCAAGACTCACTGGGCCCTTTCTCTTTGGTTGTTCCTGCAGTAATTCATGATGGTAAATTCCATAATCATCACAAGTGCCACTTCCTACTTGATCTGTCTTGATCTGTATGGTTTTAGCTACCAGAGACAGACTTGTCAGTAGGCAATGGCTATTGCTGCCTGCCTTGTCATATAGCTCTGGGACACCTGCAGGGTGGCACAGCCTAAGTCTGGATGCCCTCTCCAGCTCAGCTGCAGCTCCAGCAAGTGGCATTGCAGCAACAGCAGCAGCAGCAGCAGTTCCAACAGCAGCAGGCAGCATTGCAGCAGCAGCAGCAGCAACAACAGCAGCAGCAGCAGCAACAGCAGTTCCAGGCACAACAGAATGCCATGCAGCAACAGTTCCAAGCAGTAGTGCAGCAGCAGCAACTTCAGCAGCAGCAGCAACACCAACACCTGATTAAGTTGCATCACCAAAGCCAGCAACAACAGGTACCAAGTTCCCTTGTCGTTATGTTGGGCCTTAGTCCTGTATTCCTTGAGCTTGGGAACAAGTGTTAGCAAAGATGCAAGGCTGAACTATCCTTTCTCCATGGGCCTTTCCACAGGTGGGGAAAAAAAGTTTAGGAGGAAGGCCTCTCAGATGAGCTCTTGATTTTTTTACCTTCTTTGTGTAGCAGGGCCTATAAACAGTACATCTAAGCTAACAAAATAAAGAAGGGAGACAAACACTCCAAGACTCAGGGCACTTGAGTTGTGCTGTTGGCACCTTGCTTTTGAGGACACATACAACACTTGTTTTTTAGTGTTTGTATAGAGTCAAAGTTGTTAGCTAGTGTTCTGTAGGGTTGTAATATGTCACACTAGAAGTGCTCCTGCTCAGAAGTTGTTTGATCCTCCTGTCTTTTGCAGTCAGAATCTAGACATATTCATCTTCATTTTCCTAGCAAGTGTTGATTAAGGGAAAAAGACCAAGGAGGCTTCCTCTCTCTCTGGCGTCATGGTTCTGAAATCTGCTTTACCAATTCTAGCTTTATCTTGGCGTGTGTTCCTCATAGGCCCGTCCTCACGAGGGTCATACCACCCTGCTGACCACATGGGAGACAAAAGAGCCTTTCTGGAGAGGTTACAAGCATCTGGAGTTGCCTGAGCTTCAGGCCTACCTGCTATGGGACTGGGTCTTCTCCTCACTACCTTAGCTCCTCCTCACTACCTTCTTGAATTTACTTCACTTGAATCATCCTAGGTGTGAACCAGCTTTTAGTGACCAGGGCACAAGAACTAATCTGGTTTGTTCTCAGTGTCTAGAAAACAGCTGCTGTTGGTCTAGAAGGCCTGAGTCTCCCCTTCTCAATATGAGAGGCCATGTAGACTGGTCTCCATGAAGGCTGTGCTCATTTCACTTCCCCCAGGCTTCATGGGACCAACGCTAGCACCCCAGGGACTGCTGAGTGGTAACTGTTATTATTTTGTCTTCAGATACAACAGCAGCAACTGCAGAGGATGGCACAATTGCAGCTGCAGCAACAGCAGCAGCAGCAGCAGCAGCAGGCTTTGCAGGCCCAGCCACCAATGCAGCAGCCACCAATGCAGCAGCCACAGCCTCCCCCTTCCCAGGCCCTTCCCCAGCAGCTGTCACAGATGCACCACGCCCAGCATCACCAGCCACCACCTCAGGCCCAGCAGTCCCCGGTTGCTCAGAACCAGTCACCACAGCTCCCGCCACAGTCGCAAAGCCAGCCTTTGGTGTCACAAGCACAAGCCCTCCCTGGACCAATGTTGTATGCTGCCCAACAGCAGCTGAAATTTGTGAGTACCCAAAGCCTGTGGCACAGCAGCTGCACCTTGGAAGGTGTTGTGTGTGGTCAGCAGTTTCTTAGACCCTTTGGATGTATGTAGCATGTCCATTTTGTACTGGCTTCAGGCAGCATTTCCTATTGCTGTCTTCTTATCCAGTTCCATAGCACAAATAATTGAGGGAGTGTGTGTCCTAGAGGTATTTGCACATACTTCAGGGATGTCACATCTGCTAAACTACACTGATTTCAGCAGTGTCTGTGGCATATCTGGTACACATGATTAGATTATGAGGTGACCTCACCGTGTGGGAGGATATGCTGTATCCATCAACTATTCTATGGCTTTTGTTTTTCTGCTGGGACCAGGCCTTGACCCTGGGAGCTTTCTGCAAACTAAACATGAGGTTTACCATGAGCTCCAGCCCCAGCCCTTTTAGCTTCATCATTACCATATTTCTGAGACAAATGTTCACATAAAACTTAATTATTTCCTGACTCGTTGTACCTCTTGATATAAAGTAAGTCTCACAGTGTTTATAGAGAACAAAATATTGCCACCAAAACTAGTTGCCTTGAAAAGAAACATTTTGAGCATATTCTCTGCTCCTTTGGTTTTTGTGGCCTTTTCTACCCATTAGTCATTAAATGACAGGGTGACAGGGATCTCCCCTGAGCTGAATGTCAAAGTAAAGTGTCGGCTGGGAGGGTTGTGAGCTACAAGTACGGTCACTCACCTGTTACCCAGAACCAGCTATTGGGACCAGAACTTTTGTGTATTCTATGCAGGGTGCCTACTAAGATTGGGCCTGGTAGCGTGGAGATCTATAAGGAGACGCTCCCAATGTGGGTCTGGCCAGGACACCCACTAGGTGTCTCCACATTCTAGTCCTTCACTTATGTGTGTTTCCTCTGTCTTCCATCGCCCAAGGTCATCTTTCTAGCTAAGCCATCTGCCAGCTGGCCAGCCTGTTTTCCTTCATGGAGTCTGGGCTCTCAGTGACACTCTTATGGTCTGAGCAGGCAGGCTGTGTGCTCAGCTTTGGAAGTTTTTGCTTAGCTTGTGCTTGTGGTTGGTGTGCATGGGAGGACTGTCTTGTTTCTTGCCAGAACTGAGAGAGGTGGGACTTGGCTTTGCCAACTTGCAGGTAGGCTGGTGTGGGATATTTCTTATGACCTTGTGTGATCAGGCACAGATAGTAAGGTGACATCACAGCTCATGGTGTCATTACAGTCCCATCCCCCTTCCCAAGAGGAGGCTTCTTGTTTAAAAACTTTTTATTTGGTTGAGGAAAGAGGGTTTCCTGTGTGCCACAATTCGAGTGTAGAGGTCAGAGGATAACTTTTCAGGAGTAAGTTCTCACCTACCACGTGGGTCCTAGGGCTCAAACTCAGGTCGTCAGGCTTGGCAGCAGACATCTTGACCCACTCACCCATCTCGCCAGTTCTGAAAGTTCCATTCTTAAAGCTCCCACACAGGTGCTCTGCTCTGTGCAGGTGGTTCCAAGTTGCTTTTTCCTTCCTCCTTCAAGGTCCGTGCTCCGATGGTGGTCCAGCAGCCGCAGGTGCAGCCCCAGGTGCAGCAGGTACAGCCCCAGGTGCAGCCGCAGGCGGCAGTGCAGACAGCACAGGCTGCCCAGATGGTAGCTCCCGGCGTCCAGGTGAGGGCCTTGGGAGCCCAGGGTTTCTTTAGTCACCTGCAGGTGCATGCTGGCCTACGCATAAAGCTCTGATGAGAGGTCTGGTTGGATTAGAGGCTATGTTGGTAAAGC
This sequence comes from Psammomys obesus, assembly GCF_907164565.1. Classification (NCBI taxonomy): domain Eukaryota; kingdom Metazoa; phylum Chordata; class Mammalia; order Rodentia; family Muridae; genus Psammomys; species Psammomys obesus. The sequence continues at coordinate 1,063,182 of NW_026591497.1, read as the reverse complement.
GTATGAATTGCTTGGACACACATACACAGGCACCCTGAGGCCCTCAGGGTGGCTGTAGCTGCTTGTTGTCTGGTGTGCATTGTTTCCCTTTTTCCTTGGGTATCCTCATCTCTCCTACTTTGTAGCACTCGGAGGAGATGCTTTAGAGAGGACAGCTTCACTGTTGCATCCTCCTTTAGCTTCCACTGGAGTCCCTGAGCACACCTGGTTGGAATGGGGGCAGTTCTTTAGAAAGTGACGGGAAGAGTAGTGGGTATCTTGTTATGCTCTGGCATGTGCCACAGCAGGAGCAGGAGAGAGCATTCTGGGCTTGCTACCTTCAGGGGCTTGGGTGCTTTTCGAGGAGGGTGTTTACAATATCCCTGTCACTAACAGGTCATGCTCATTGTCTGCAGATCAGATGTCAGGGGGATGACAGCATGCTGAAGGCCTGGGCTAACTTTTCTCGGCGTTCGAGGAGTTGGACATCTAGGGTCTCTGATTTGTTTCAAAGATCGGCTTCAGCTTTGTGCTGCCCACAATTCTTCTCATCAAGTGGGCACATTGAGTCTTGATTTGGGGCTTAAGCTAGGAGTTATGGCAAGGCTCCTGCTGGATCCTATCCACAGAAAATGCTATGAATACACTGTGCCCTCAGAAGGCCTGCACTGGCTGGTTCCTGAGCCAGGTGAGCTCAGTGTCCAGATGCATGACAGCATGGGTCAGGTGCTTCAGGATGTGTCAGACATCATTTTACACCATGGAGGAGTACTTACTGACAGCCTTTTTGATCCCGCACAGTGTTACATCTGGGACGATACCTGAGGAAAGGTGTTAGCCTCTCTGTCACTGCACCAAAAGACCTGGGTCTAAGGTTCTTGTGCTACCTACATGCTCAGATGTGACTTTGTGTGAAAGCATACCATGCATTTCCTGGTGTGTGACTTGTAGAAGCTGAGTGCTTTGTGGGGTTATAGCTCATTTCCCTTCAGGCTTCTGGTGGCTCCTTCCTTTCAATGTCCAGAGGAGGCGTGGCCTAGAGTCAGCACAGTAGTAACACAGTGACTGACTGCCCTCCTGCTGGAAGCCATTTTCTTGTTGCTTAATGACCCTCCCTCCACGACCCTGGGACTCAGAAGATATAAGCCTCTACATCAGTGGCTTAGCCCAGTAAGAAGAAAGGGAAATTGGACATTGCATTGGACAGCAAGTAGCCGTGAAAGGACAACAGACGCCACTGGTGTAGGCCTGTTCTGATTGTGTGCTGGCTTCTTGTGGAGGAAGTGTGTACCCTGTTGCTAGCTTTGTTGGTGTCTTGTCAGCCACCAGCAGCAGGGTGTGGCCATATGTGCTTATGTTCCACATTGAGCCTCTGTGCCAAGTGCAGGGCTTCTTTAGTTCTTTGCCCCACCCTGCTGGGATTAGGGGTGTGGCCAGCTGTCAGTGTTAGTCATCTGTAACACAGCTTGGTTGTCATGTCCCTTTTACCCCGGTGGAAGATCAGTGGCAGTGCAACTTAGGGTAGACCTAGGTCCTTCCTAATCAGGTTAGTTTCCTTAGGGAGTTGGTTTTTGAGGATTGTGCCATTGGTGTTTAAAGAAGTGTCATCTGCCTGCCTTCTGTGTTTTCTTTGGGCCTTGTGTTTTGTCCCCCCCCCCCCCCCGGTTTTTCAAGACAGGGTTTCTCTGTATGGCCTTGACTGTCCTGGACTTACTCTGTAGACCAGGCTGTCCTCAGACTCACAGAGATCCACTGTCTCTGCCTCCTGAGTGCTGGGATTAGAGGTGTGCACCACCACCACCCAGTTCTAAAGCACTGTGCCTTTCAGTCCAAACATCATGCCTCAGGAGTCAGACCTGCCACTGCTGATTTTCTTTCTTTTTTCTTTTTAAGGTTAATATAATTACAGCATGACTCCCTTCCCTTTCTTCCCTTCAGTCCTCCCATTTACCCTTCCCCATTCTCCTCTCCTTCAAAATCATGACGTTTAGTTTACTAATTGTTATTGCATGCATCCATATATATACGTACATATGCATATGTGTGTGTATGTATATATATTTAAATATTTCCCCCTTCAGTCTGTCTAATGTTACTTGTATGTATATTTTAAGGGCTGATCGATTAGCACTGAACAATCAGTTGGCATGCTCTTCCCTGGGGAAGACTACCTCTCCTGTGTCCAGCTTTCCTCAGTTGCCTGTATGTAGGGTTGAGGCCTCATAGGCTTTTCCCTGTCTCCTTGGCATGTCCATTGGTATCATCTTGGTTAGCTCGAATTTGGGTAGTCATGTTGCTGAGTCTTTATGAGGGTAGGAGACACAATCACAGCAAACTCCTTGACCGTCCCTCTGGCTAGTATAATCTTTCTACCAGCTCTTCTGCAATGTTCTCTTAACCTTAGGTGAAGGAGGGTTTTGTAGATATATCCATTGTGACTCAGCTTCACAACTCTGCGTGTTGATTGGTTGTAGTTTTAGGTAATGATCTCCATCTGTTGCAAAGAGAAGTTTTCTTGATGAGGGACGGGGAGGACTACACTTCACTAGCACTGAGTAGTGGGCTAGGTTTCCAGTACCAGGCATGATTTCTCTCTTGGTAAGTGGGTCTTATGTCCAAGTAGAAAACTGTTGGTTACCATCAGGGCATGTGTGCTATTACTACACTATTAGGGTTATTCTGCCATGCTGTTCATTTATAGGCATCATAGTTGATGGGGTTGTTGATTGCCTCTCTTTTGGAAATAGGTTCATGCTGCCTTCTGCTACCATGAAAACTAGTCCTCAGCAAGGGAGCATTCAGTTCAGTTCAGGGATGAGTGGGCTCTATTTCTGAACTGTATGGTATTTTCAGAAATGGGGACGTATTTTTCCACCTCTGGTGGTGGACTGTAGCCAAGGGTAATAGTGATAGGCTCAGTGTTTTGGTAGTCTCTTGGACAGCCCAGATCAACAACTCAAAAGAGAGCTTCTCATGCCTGCTGTTGGGGTTTTGTTGTGTGGTTTTTGGGTCTTAGCGGGAGTACTGCCAGCTCAGATGAGAGAAGTTCATTAAAACTGTTGTGTTTTAGTTTATATATGTATATCTATATATGGAATTAACTTGTAGGCTTTTTATTTTTTTTATCTTTTTTAGGTAAACAGTTAATAATATGATTCTTTGGCTTTTCAGACATCTTTTAACTACCTACTTCCTTTTGTATTTATCTCCCTCCTCCTTGCTAAAGAGCCCTCCTTATCCCATTTCTTCTATCAGATTACTTGTATTCTGCTATTCTCTTTTACCTTCCTCCCACCTTCTTCTGTATTTACCTATCGCGTGACAGTTTTGTGGGGCTGCTTGGGTGGTCTCATTGCATTGTTCTGGCAGTACTGGGGAGAAGAATGTGGTTGTGTGGCCTGGGCATGATGGGCCCTCGTGAAAGGAAGAGCCCTAGGCTTTTTTGAAATCCAGGTTGCCCCAGTGGTTAGGAAAAGGGCTGTTGTATGCTGATCTATGAATCTTAACAAAGCTGAGATAACTGCAGAAAGTAAAGAATAGAGAGAGGTGTAAGAGAAGCACCCAGAGCTGGAAACTGGGTATCGTTTCTGGTTTGCTCACTGAAAGTTATATTGTCTATGCAGATTTACTTATTTGGACTTAATGTCATGTAAACCTAGTTGGCCTTTAACTTCCTATGATGCTGAGGCTGACCTTCATCCTCCTTCCACCTCCTGAGTGTTTGGATAACAGGCATGCACCACCACACTCAGTGTATGCAGTATTGGAGACTCAAACACTATCGTCTGTATCCCTAGCCCCTGTGCAGTTTTATATATGATGTTTTCCACATTCAATGTGTTTTAGTTGGCTTTCTGATAAAATAAGAAAAGACCCGAGATAATGGGTGCATGGAGGAAAGGGTTATTTTGGCTCACAGGTGTGACTCCATTGCTTTTGGGCCCACACTGGGGCACCTCATGACAGGGAGCATGCAGTAGACCGCAGCTGCCACTCCAGGCAACTGGGACATAAAAAGAGGAAGGGACCCATGTTTCTGAGGCCATATCCTGTAGTAGCTACTTTGCCTGTTGCTGTAATGAAATACTCTGACAAAAGAGGTTTGAGGAGTTTTTCTAGCTCACAGTTCAAGGTCCAGTTTATAATGTCAGGGAGTCAAGGTTGCAGAAGCTTAAAGGCAGCCAGTCAGTTACATTGCATCTACAGTCAAGAAGCAGGGAGCCAGGCATTGTGGTGCTCTCTTTAATCCCAGCACTGGGAAAGCAGAGGCAGCAGATTTCTGAGTTTCAAGGCCAGCCTGGTCTACATAGCGAATTCCAGACCTACTAAGGCTACATAGTGAGACCTAGTTACAAAACAAAGAGCAGAGAGCACTGGGTACCTTTGCTCAGATCATGCTCTCTTGTTTATGTAGTTCAGGACTCCAGCCCAGGGAGTACTCCATTAGACTACCATAACCCTCATGTGCACTGGAAACTTGTCTTCTTGGTGATTGTAGACCATCAAGTTGACACACTATCTCCTCTACATAAGCTGAAATTCCAACCACCTTCTAGTAGTACCAGCCTGAGGAATGAGCTTTAGAAATACTTGTTTGCAGTATTGAGGATGTTTAGACCTTGAGCTCTTCCATTGAGCCTCAGCCCACAACCAAGCTTCTTAAGCCTGCGATTCCAGATCAAAGAGTACCCTTTGCAGGCCCAAACTCCTGGGCAGCCTTATTTTGAGTGATGGAGATGCTTGCTGCTGCTCTCAAGGATCACCTTGTTTTTGTGATCTTGAGGTGATTTTCTGTGCATGTGGGTAAGTTCAAGACTGTTTTTTGTAGCTTCTCAGGATTGAGTCACTGAGTGGCTTTCAGGGTCCTTGCACAGTGGCAGCCAGTTACTAATTAATCATGAGCTCAAAGACATGTTGAGATTAAATTTCCTACCTCATGCCCACATATTCTGTCAATATGCAGAAACCACGTGTTGGAACTTTGTGCATATATGAACTACCACACACCACAGAACAGGCCACCAGCCAGTTCTCTGAGAGCTGCTGTCATGGTGGCAAATGTCTAGTCCTTCATGCTTCATTCCAGGAGTGTGCCCTCAGTAGCAGAGCAGATACCAGTGCCAGGGTGACCAGTATGGTGATTGATGATAATGGTGGTAGGGCTCTTTCCCTGGGGTAAGTATTCTGGAAGGGTCAGCCAGCCCCATTCTGTTTGTTTTATGTGGCCTCTTCTCTGATTATACTCATGTTGCTGAGAGATGAAACCACCTTCAGTGGAATTTACTGGGATCCAATAGTAAAACCAGAACAGAGTATGTCTTTATTTTCCTATGCCTTTTAACTTTCTGTTCTACTAATATAGAACTAAGCACTAACTTATAGGTGACAAAGCTGGGCATGGTGGTGCACACCTTTAATCCCAGCACTCAGAAGGCAGAGGCAGGCAGAAATCTCTTAAGTTTAAGGATAGCCTGATCCACAAAATGAATTCAGGACAGCCAAGGCTCTATTACACAGAGAAACCCTGTCTCAAAAAACCAAACCAAACTAACAAACAGACAAAAGGAACTCTGTAGGTGACAAAGAATTGTCAACCAGGACATGCATGTGCATACAGCCTAGCTGACTTAGACATGCTCTTTGACTGAACCTTGAGCCAGAGGGCCGTGTCCCTCTGAGCCCTCCTGAACAGTGGCTACAGCTGGGAACCAGCTGGCTGCTCTGGTCTGCATTAGCATTTTTTCTGCAGGTAGGAGTACATGGAGCAGTAGAGAAGGGACGTCTCTGACAGTAAATTACACTTGACAGCTGCTCATCTGATCCTGTAAACATTCTCAGTGGTTTTCTTGGGATTTCTACCTCAAAACAAAACAAAAATCAAAAAAGAAAAAAACAGAGAGCTTTCCTGTCCGAAGTTCTTCATAAAGAAAACCAGTCAGGGCCTGCAGAGACTGTGCATGGTTAAAAGTGCCAGGTACGGTGTCACACACCTTTGATCCTAGCACTTCAGAGGCAGAGGCAGAGAGGCAGAGGCAAGTTGATCTCTATGAGTTTGACCCCAGCCTGGTATACAGAGTGAGTTCCAGCCAGGGCTACACAGAGAAACCCTTTCTCAAACAAACAAATAAGACCCTGGGTTCCGTTTGCAGCACCCGTGCCATGACTTACAGCCGTGCGTAACTCTTCACCTTCCAAGGGCTCTGCCTGCTCAGGTGCACAGACGTACGTGCAGGCAAGACATTCAGACACAGGAAGGAGAAATAAATAAAGCTGGAGGGATGGCTCAGAGCTTAAGAGTACTTGTTGCTTCCCCAGAGGACCTGGGTTCAGTTCCCAGCACTCACACGGCATCCCACAACTATCTGTAACTGCAGTTTCAGGGGATCCAGTGCCCTCTTCTGACCTCTGCAGGGACCAGGTATGCACACGCTACACTTAATGCACACAGGCAGAGTCCGTATACATAAAATAGGGTGAATCTCTAATCAGTTATTATTAATTTTTTGAGATAGGGTTGTGTGTGTGTGTGTTTTACAGGCATGAGCCAGCACACCCAGTCAAATCTTTTAAAAATTGCAAAATAAAGTAAATAATAATAAAAAAAACTGGTCAGAGTGTCCATAATGTTTCTTTCCTTGCAGCTTTTAATGTTCCTAGAGACAAGCTGGCACCTCTCACAGCACTTGGTTTTCTTCTACATGTTCTATCACCGTGAGGAGTGCTACAGCCACTGATTGTGAATGCACCTCCCTAAGTGACCTTCAATTCTATCAAGAACCCTGGAATAAATTACCTTTATCTCCCCTACTCCCCCAGGGGCAGAGGGCCCTCAAACATTAACCCTCTTGGTGTCTGTTAGTGAGCTGTTGGGGATAGCTGGGCAGCACCCCTGGTCTGAGAGCCACCATCAGGAGAACAGATTTGTTTGACTGGCTGCAGGAATGGAGAGAGCTGCACCTTCCTTGGCTCTTAGTATGTTCTCATTGGAATCCTCTGTAGTGCTTACTACATGCATCTCCTCTGTATGAACGTGAGCCCTTTGTGTGATGCCACAGGGGTTCTCATAGGCCTGTATCCTGTTCTGGAGCCTTGTCTCTTCACAGATTGAATCATACGGTACCATCCTGCTCTGGTAGCCTAAGTCATAGCTTCCCAGGTCTCAATGGCTTTGTGTTTTGAACTGAGGTCTTCCCATGTTGCCCCTGCTAATCTCTTAACTCCCATGCTAAGTGATCCTCTCACATATGCTACTGGGCTTTTGTTTTGCTTTTGTGAATAGGTCCTACTTTCTGTACCAGGCCATGTTATTTTGTTCTAGTATGTAATATTCTGAGTACATTTCCAGGAGTCAGGTTGGACTCTATCCCCTTTCTTAAGAACGGAGAGTAAGGGTAGCCAGCCCCAAAGCTGTGACAGTGATAGGTTGACCTTGGCTATTTCTTTGAATCAAGAAACAAAAGTTGGCTAAGAGAAAGGTCTCTGTTGGTCTTGAAGTTCCTGACTGCAGGTGTTTATGTCCCTGTGGAGAGCCCTTCCTCATTAGCTCCTTGGACAAACCCCAGGCTCTCCTGCCATCCACCTGCATTCCTCCATACTTTGAGAAGCAGCCTCCCCAGAAGGCCAGGTGGATGAACGAGCCTTGGGTTCCAGGTGCACTTTAGGAGAATGCTGAGCAGGTTGCTGCTTCAAGGACACTGGACTTTGCTCCTTGCAAGCTTGCTGATATGTCCTCTTTCCAAGTTTCTCTTAAGAACTTGTTATCCTCGAATTGCCACCCGAGCAGTCTGGCTCCAGCACTCCACAGGCCATAGGGTCTGTTCTGTCTACAGCTCAGAGGTGTGTCCAGGACAAGCACCATAGGACTCTGGCTAGGAGAGGAGAAGGACCTGGCTTATGTTCTTGGTGTCTCTGGTACTGCCCCCGGCCTGGAGGTATAGAGTGCTTGAACGTCTCGAACATCCCCACACATCTCTGTCATTTGAAGGGGCCTAATGGTCCACTCTGTGAGGCTGCACACACCCTCACCTGCCATACACTGCACTTCTTGTTCCAATTACCTTGTCTGTTGTCCCTCTATCCTCAAAGATGATTGCTGAATCCTTGACCCAAGGCGGGATGCACGTAAGAGCCGGGTTCCCGCCTACCTCCACCATGTCTGCTCGCCCGTCAAGCTCCATCTCTTTGGGCGGACAGCCCACGGCACAGGTATTTATAGATCAGGCTTTGCACAGGGCTCACCCCCAAAGCTTGAGGTTTCTCTGAGCATCTCCATGAAACATACCTTTCATTGTCAGTAACTTTCTTCATGGTGGCTTTCAAAGCAATAAAACAAATATTCATTTTGTTTGAGGTCAAGCCCTGCTGGTGTTTCTTTCTTCTCTCTCTCTCTCTCTCTCTCTCTCTCTCTCTCTCTCTCTTCTCTCTCTCCTCTCGCTCTATTTTTTTTTTTTGAGACAGGGTTTCTCTGTCTCACCCTGGCTGTCCTGGAACTCATTATGTAGACCAGGCTGACCTTGAACTTAGAGATCTGCCTGCCTCTGCCTTCTGAGTACTGGGACCAAAAGCATGTGTTACTATGCCCAGCTCCTTCTGATAATTTCTTGAGGGGCTTTTTCTCCACTTCAAAATCATCATACTAGTTGTTGTTTTCATGATAAAATAAAACAAGACATGGGCTGCAATGTAGTTAAGTACAGGGCCCTACGTTGTATCAGCAATTTACATGTATAAAATTGAGTGGTAGTCATTTTAGAGCTCTTGAAGTGAGTTTGAAAGCAGCCTGGACTACATGTTTTCAAAGGAAAACAAAGAGTGTGGTTTTCAAGGGCTTGCTGTCCAGTGCTGTAGCACTCCACAGCATGGAGCTCCTCAGGAGTACCAGTTTCACTAGAAGTGCTCTCTGCTGTTGAATTGTACCATCCAGACCAGTTCCCTGGGAAGAGTAAGTCATTGCACATAGAAACCGAGTAGACTACACTCTGTGCACTTCATGATCTCATGGGAATATGCCACATCATCATTCCCTACACCTGTATGTTCATTTGTTCAATAGCATTCCATATGCCAGGCCTTGTTTGAAAATTATGAGAATAGAGTCTTAATATTCTTTCATCACAGGACTTTTTATTTTCCAGGTTTATTGTAAAATACCTGAGAGTTAAAAGACTTCTAAAATTCCTTTGCCTACACAGGAAAGCGCATCTATGATTCTAGGAGATGGAGTTCCTGCCCTTGCTTAAGGGCCCATGTGCTGGAGCTATCCTCAATGCATAGGCAGACGTAGGACACTTGTGTATCTTTCTTCAAAGGAGGGTCCTCTAGCTCAGTATGCATTGCATTCACAATCAGGTGGAATTGTGGTGATAAATGACTTAACAGCACAGAAAATTGTTTTTCTGTGGAAACTAAAGGTCCCCAGCATTTTGAGGGTGTGGTATAGACCAGATCTTGAGCTGTGTTCTTCATGTGGAGAATCTTGTTTTCACTGTGGCAGGTCATAGTTCAAGCATTTAGCTCCTTTTACAAATGGAAAGGAACTGGAAGGTAGCATTTTGAAGATCAGAACTCAAAGCCTGTCAGTAGGATTCTCCTAGAAAACCCTCAGCCCTGCTTTTGTTGCTGGTTTGACAACCTTGCTCTTTCTCCAAACTGACAGAACCTGTCTGTACATCTCTTGGACTAGCTTCTGTCTTGGGCCTCATCTTGCCTTCATTGCCTACTGTGGGGTAGCTCCTGCATTGTCAGTGGAGTGGGTCTTATGATCTGCAGTACTTCCTAACCCCAGAAGGCAAGGGATTTGGTTGGAGGAGAAGAAAGAGACAGGCAAAAAAGGTACATGAGGAATTTCGGGTCACCCTGAAAGAACGTGGCTTGGTTGACAGTCATCACTAGTAGATGCCAGCTTTAGCCCACCCAAATTGACTCATCCTCTACTCCTGTTAAGTGCCAGCAGGGAGGGGTCATGTCCCTGAATCTTTGGGCTAGTCTGCTAGTCTGTTGAAGACAAATGTAGCAGAGGACTATGGCAACAGGGAATAAAAACAAGGTTGTGTTTTTTGATGATGGTGATGATTTTTTTTTTTTTTTTTTTTAATCTGAGACAGGGTCTCTCTGTGTAGTTCTGGCTCTCCTGGAACTCACTCTGTAGAACAGTCTGGCCTCAAACTCAGAGATCTGCCTGCCTCTGCCTTCCAAGTGCTAAGGTTAAAGGTGTGCATCACCATACTGGTTGGGGTTTGTTTGTTTGTTATTGTTTTGCTTTTTTAAGCACATTTGTTTTTGTTTACCTACTCAGAGGCTAAGGGCCCTGAGAGTACTTGGGGAGAGATGTCAGTGGAGAAAACCCTGGGCCTCCTCTTTGGCTGTCCAGTACAGCTGTCCGATCCCAGCTCTTCTATGAAGAACTTCCCACTTTCGCAAGGTTAGGCCAGCAGCGTCCACATTGCCTGTTTGTGATACATGGTGAATGTAGGCAGGCAACTCCAGGACAAAAGTGTTCCCTGGTTCTCGAGTGGGGCTGCATGGCCCATGCTCTGTTCCAGGTCAGGAGCAAAGGCAGTTTTAAGTCTAGACAGGTACAGATGGTCCAAGGACCAGAATTCATGGTGCCAGCCTGTCTGAGGTTCTCTTTGGATTAGTCTTCCTTCTCCGGCTGCGGCCCCACTGAACTCCCATTTTTTTGGCCATCTACCCAGGTTATTCCTTGTGTCCCAGCCATGCTGTGTCGCTCCCACGGTCTACGTGGCCGACTGCTGCATTGCCGAAGCATTGATATTTAGCATTGATATTTACAGTGCCTGGGTTGTCTCTGTCAGCCTCTAGTTCTGAGCTCTTGACAGGCCACCTCACTGTGTCCCTGCTTATAAAACTCAGGTGACAGATGGTGTAAAGGGCCTATCAGAAGCTCTTCCCTGACGTCAGCCACCCTGGCTTTTGATAGCAGCTGTAACATGCCCATGCCTGGGCCACAGACTGTGACCTGAGAGAGCACAGCCAGTGTTTCCCACCCTGTCACAGGCTCCTTCCCTGACAGCAAAAGCCCTAGGAGCTAGCAACCTTCCTCTGGTTTTTCCTCACACCCTTGCTTCTTGCTAGGTCATTTCTGCCTGGAGATGTCTTTGGGCTGCTGCTTTGTACCTGGCATTGACTCTAGAAGCTTCTTTCTAGGGCCTGGAGTTTCCTGATCGTGGAGGTGCCTTTGTTTGTTTTTCTTCCTGTTAGAAATTGTTCCCCTATCCCTCATCCTCTGGGGCATGCCAGCTGCCCTGTCCTGGCGCAAGCACAGAATCCAGGCACACTCATGTACTGGGTCTTCTGGGTACCCACACCTAGTGAAGTGCTGGTGAGGTTGCTGGGGCACATGCTGCTTAAACGGGTCTAGATGAGCCTTGTGTATAAGTAGACTGGCTGTAGCCTGGCATGGGAGGCCTTGAAGGAGAATCATGACAGTGGAGTCCATGCTTCCTAAAAACGGAGACCTTCTTGTCCCCAAGGGCATGACCATTGGCTGAGTCCTGGGGTTTCCCATGTATTGCAGGCTTTTCTATTCCACATTTCGCTATTGCTCCTTCATGTCTTAGACCCATGCATCATGTCTTGGGACATCTGCTTGACTTCAGCTATGTCCTCGAACAAAGCGTGAGTCCTGTGCCCAAGTATGGGTGTGAAAGAGGGACATGAACACTAAGATTTATTCCTAATATGTGGCCCTGTCTAGCTCTGTGGCATTCTGGTAACTAGTGTACTAGATCTGAGCTTTATACTATAGCCAAGGAACAGGTGCTTCAGCCAGTATCAAGTGCAGATAGGCAGTTGAGACAGAGAAAGAGAATAAGGGTTCCAGGTCTCTTGGAAAACAGTTGAGGGACAAAAGCCCAGTGTAAGGAAGCGCTGGCCAACAGTCAGGGCTCAGACCATAGCCTTGGTTTGTACCGTCTGCAGTCTGCATGAAACTGTACAGTCCTGGGACTTTGATAGGACATGGGTTGATTCCAAGCAGGTTTTATGGTCTGTATGACATGCGCCTACCCTGATGTCCATGGATTCATAATGCATCAGCCCAAGGGTGCTGATATGGACAGGGCAGACCTGTGCATTGTCCAGCCCACCCCATTCTGGTCTCGTTATGTCAGAGTGAATCTCAGAGGAAAGGCTGGCGTAACTGCCCTGCAGCCAGAGGCCTGAGCTTCTCTCCTGTTCCCCACTGCTTAGGGCTTTCTTGGTCGCAGCATTATGGCTTTGTCCAGTCCACCTTTTTAAAATGGTTTTATTTTAATTATGTATATGTATATAATGTGTGTGTATCTGGGGGGGTGCACTTAAAGGCAGTACCCACAGAAACCAGAATGTGCCATTGGGTCCCCAGGAGCTGCAATTGCTGGTGTTTGAGAGCTGCTCCACATGGGTTCTGGGAACTAAACTTGGATCTGTGAGCTCAGTCAGTGGTTCTGAATGGCCAAGCAGGCTAACATGACAGGCCCCATGTCATCCTTGGCCTGGCAGTGTGGGATGGGCAGGTGAAGAGTGCAGGTATCATTTTCATTGGCTCTGTGCCTATTCCCAGTTTGAGAAACTAAGAAACTAAAAGACAATATGAGAAGATGCGGAATTTTTACCACCGTGCCATCCCCCCTCCCCCCATGGACATCAGTCTCTGGTATTCTGGCAAAGCCATCTGATTGACTTGGTCTGCAGTACTGGCTGGCCTGTGAATTATAAAAGGTGGGCTGTGGGGCTTGCTTGGTGCACAGTGCTTGACTGGGGTATAAGAGGGGCTACGTTGGATACTTGGGGACCTTTGAAATTGGTGGCCTCTAGGATGTCCAGGAGAGCAAAAGGCCAGCAGGTAGCTCATCTCCATCTAGAACTGCAGTCTTCCTTTGTTTGCTGAAAGGTGGGAGTACGTCCATGCTGCTACCTTTGCCTGGTCTCTGTCCTTGGAGTTCCTGTGTACAGTGGGTGGTGCCGGTGCTGGCAGCACTGCAGTCAACCCTGTTTCTGCTGTCTGAATGTGCATTGACAGCATAGGGCAGCCACTGGGTCTGTGCAGAGCCAGGCCTCTGAGGCTGTAAGTGCTCTGAGCCCAGGGCTCTTTGATACAAGTCTTTCACCCCATCAAGTAAGCTCTGCAGGCTAGCAGGGGCACCGTGGAGCCAGTGCAGTACCACTCCTGGATATGCATATGGCTCCTTGGCCACCTCTTTCCACTTAAGAAAATAAGGTAGGCAGCAGCATCTGTACATGTCACAGCCACTTTGCCAAAGGCTTGTCCTTGGAGCAGTAATCCTAGAGTCACACTGGGAGGCTATCTCTAGCAGAGGACAGTCTTACCCTCAGAGATGAGTTTTCTAGGTTAGGCAGAACACAGCAGGTCATACGGCTTCCTAGGCTCCCTCTGTATACACCAGTGCTTGACTAGCAGGCCGTTACCATAGCATTCTCAGCCCAGAAACCAGAAATTTTCATGGGCCCCCACCAAGGAGCCAGGCTGCCCATCTGGCCTTCCAGCCCTTTGGATACTATGTGCTGTGCTCACCAAGAGGTGAGGCTTGTGCGTGGGTGTGTAGCATCTTGAAGAAGAAAGGGGTGAATAAGACGGGAAGTCAGACCAGTAGGTTCTTTGTGCAAGGTGTGTGGAGGCAGGGTATGTGTGTAGCATGGAGCTGGCTAAGTCTCTCCACTTCCAGGTCAGCCAAAGCAGCCTCACCATGCTGTCCTCACCGTCACCAGGCCAGCAGGTACAGACCCCACAGTCGATGCCCCCTCCCCCGCAGCCATCCCCACAACCTGGCTCGCAGCCCAACTCCAATGTCAGGTAGGCTTCTGGGGTGCACACTTTCCCCATTCTTTCTTTACCCCATTTGGCCTCAGGGCTGGTGTGGTGTTCTAGGCTCAGACCTGCTTTTATTCACTTGACTGCAGCTCCGGCCCTGCCCCATCCCCCAGCAGCTTCCTGCCTAGTCCCTCACCACAGCCTTCTCAGAGCCCAGTGACAGCACGCACCCCACAGAACTTCAGCGTCCCCTCTCCTGGACCATTAAACACCCCTGGTAAGTTGGGCCTGGGCTGGGTGAATAGCTCTACGGGGTGCCTAACCCCTTTTCCCCTCCCAAAGTCTCAAACTGTGGAAAGGGCTCGTGGAACCCTCAGATCTGTGGTGACACTGCCCCACAGGTTGTAGCCATCATCTTCCCCATCCTGCCCCTACAGTGAACCCCAGCTCAGTCATGAGCCCGGCTGGCTCCAGTCAGGCTGAGGAGCAGCAGTACCTGGACAAGCTGAAGCAACTGTCCAAGTACATCGAGCCCCTGCGACGCATGATCAACAAGATTGACAAGAATGAAGGTAGGCTGACCCAGACCAATGTGGGGCCAGAACATCCAGGGCCTGTTTCTTAGTGTCCCCTTTCTTTCTCAGACAGAAAAAAGGACTTAAGTAAGATGAAGAGCCTGTTGGACATTCTCACTGACCCTTCTAAGCGGTGAGTACTGGCCCAGGGCCTTGGGCAGGTCTATGCTATACCATAGCTCACAGAGGGTCCTCTAGACTTGGTGACAGTGTGGGTCTGACAAAGGTCCAGGAGCTCTGTGAGCCATGCCTGAGGCCCAGGTGACTTTACAAGTAGGTGTGTATGGAAACTTGAACCCTACCTGCACCTTTCCAGTAGCCACATTTCAACCCTGTTCAAGGCCTCATGGTCCTCAAACCTATAGCTGTCCTAGCCTGGCTCATGGAGCCAGTATGCTAGGTCCTGGTTCATAGTGGCCCCACCTTCAGCTAGACATGACAGGTTAGGTGCATCTGCCTTTTCGGTGTTCCTGACTGGCCAGTGACCTTTGGCAGACAGCTGTGTCTCACTCACCCCATGGGCTGTAGGCTTAGCTGCAGCTGTGTGGACTGCTTGTAAAGATGAACCCAAGTGGAGCCTATGAGAATCTCACAGATGACACTGGGTCACCAGGCTTCCAGCTCCTGCTCACAGCTAACACCAGTGTTTGGGGCTGTGTACAGACTGTCAACAGCTCAGCTGGCCTGGGCTCCACCGACTGTCACAGCAGCTTGCCCTGGGCTCTGCTGACTGTCTCCCCATTGTCTAGTAGTCACCGCTGGGTAGAGCCCGTTGGAGCTACAGTTCTCCAGACCCCCCTAGGTTAAGTCCTTAGAGCCGCAGGGCCAGGCTGGGACAAGAGCTGCTGCTGGGTCTGTTCTGGAAGAAGCTCATGGGCTACTGGGACTCCTGTGATGGTTTCCAGTGGCTGAGGCACAAGAAGTTATTAGGATGGTGGTCGGGACAAGAGTTCCCTGTCTGGCCCTTCAGCAGAGTGTCAGCTCATGTGCCCTCCCCTTAGGTGTCCCCTGAAGACCCTGCAGAAGTGTGAGATTGCCCTGGAGAAACTCAAGAATGACATGGCAGTGGTGAGCGGAGCCCCAGGACCCACCTGCTGGACAGAGGCTTTGTGGTCAGGGTTAGCACAGATAAAGACAGGGCCTGACCTGGCGAGCGAGGAAGCAAGAAGTCAGTTCCCCTCATCTGCACTTTTGTTCAGGCCCTGGCATGGGGAGAGGGGCACAGGTGCGAGTAAGGCTATGAGGCTAGAGATGTATTCAGAATCAGCCGCCAGAGTAGAGGCTGTGGGCAAAGCCTCGGGAACATGAGTGTTGATGAGGACCCTGGTGCTGGGAAGACTCCTCAGAATGGATGAGGCCTTGAGCCCATGCCGCTGACCCTTTCCATCTTGTCTCTAGCCCACACCCCCACCACCTCCAGTTCTTCCAACCAAACAGCAGGACCTGTGCCAGCCACTCCTAGATGCAGTCCTGGCCAACATCCGTTCGCCTGTCTTCAACCATTCCCTGTACCGCACATTTGTGCCAGCCATGATGGCCATCCATGGCCCACCTATTGTGTATGTACACCCAGTTGGACCTAGTGATGAGCAGCATCCCAGAGGCTGTGTGATGTCTGCATAATCACTTTAGTCCCCTCCTCCAGGTCCCCAGTGGTGTGTTCCCGGAAGCGCAGGTTTGAGGAGGATGAGCGGCAGAGCATCCCCAATGTGCTGCAAGGTGAAGTGGCAAGGCTGGATCCCAAGTTCCTGGTGAACTTGGACCCTTCTCACTGCAGCAACAATGGCACCGTCCACCTGATCTGCAAGCTGGGTGAGTGTCCAGGGTTGGAGGTAGAGCCGTTGGCCATCCATGCTGGAGGCCAACACCAGGGCCTTCAGGCTACACACTTGTAGCTTGTACTGCGCTCACATGGCCTGCTCACTGCTGTTCTTGCCTCATTTCATTCCTCAGTGAATCCCTGCCCCAACTCCCCAGATCCTCCATTCCCTGACCTTATGCATTTATTTCTCTTTCTCCACAAAAGTAGCTTGGTCCTGAGGCAACCACTGGCAGCATAAGCTGTTTCCTGGCTTTGGAAGCCTGAGACCCTAAGAGGCCTCCAGGTCTGCAGCAGGCTTCACTGGAACACAGTGGAGCGTAGAGAGCCATTTCAGGAGCAGGGGTGAGGTGGGCAGGGCTGCGTGGGTGCTTGCCAGGCTGTCGGCCAGGTCACGTGTGGTTTTTGTGTCACAGATGACAAGGACCTCCCTAGTGTGCCACCGCTGGAGCTCAGTGTGCCTGCTGACTATCCTGCCCAGAGCCCAATGTGGATTGACCGTCAGTGGCAGTACGGTGGGTGAACTTAGAGGAACTATCCAGAGCCCCAAGGCAGGCAGTGTCCTTGCACCTGTCAAGCGGGGAATAGCAGTCAAGTTCATGACATTCCTTTGGGGCTCGACAAGGTGACCCAGGGCCAGCAGCAGGAGCGCATGTCGCTCAGTCTGTGTGATAGGGCTCCAGAGAGAGCCCCTTGGGCGGGAACAATACCTGGGCTCTGCTGGCACGGCACATGCCAGGGACAGGCTGGGGCTCCAGACCTCATATGAATTCCAGTTCTTAACTGCAAGTGTGACTGGAAGGTCCCCCACAGTGGAGCACAGGAGACTAAGCAGTGCTGCCCCTTCCCAGAAGCGGTCTAGGAGCTGCTCATGTAGCTGCTGCCTTGCCACGCTCAGCACTCATGGCTGCCACTGTTGTGTTGCAGATGCCAACCCCTTTCTGCAGTCAGTGCACCGGTGCATGACCTCCAGGCTGCTGCAGCTCCCCGACAAGCACTCGGTCACAGCGCTGCTCAACACCTGGGCCCAGAGCATCCACCAGGCCTGCCTCTCAGCTTCCTAGCACACTTGAACTTAAGGACTGCCAGCGGCCCTGCTGCGCCTACCAGACATTACAAGGTGTTGGCTTCTTAGAGGGCCTGAGTTAGGTTAACTCTCCTGCTTTTACCTTTTCTCTTGGGGACCTGCCAGCCGTTTCCCCACGCTTGTGCAGTATTGTGGAGCTGGTGGCATGAGGGCCTGGGACCTTCCCCAGAGGTTTTCCATTGTTTTTTTTCCATATCCGCTCAGCAGCATGAGAACTCAGGGCCCCATCTAAGCATCTCTGCTACATACATTGTACTTTTATCTGGAGAATGTGGAAGACAAGGGAACCCCTCACTATCTCACACTTCTCCGGGCACGGTGTGGGCTTCCGGCTGTGCCTCCTACGGCGTGTGCACACATCACAGGAATGCTCTTGAACCCAGGGCACAGGGTTCAGTTTGGAGGAAAGGCCAATAAGGCAGCAGCAGGTTCTCTGCCAACAGCAGGATCTCACCTGTGTGGGTCTCCTCACAGTGCTGCCAGGAGAAGGGCCAGCTGGGGCCGGGGCTGCCGACATTCCTGTGCCACGTTTGGTTGAAGGGCTGTGTCAGAGCTATGAGACATGAGTGGCTCTACCAGATCCTGTCGTTGGCACTCCTTAGAACACGGTATTTTCTCATTCTCTGCTCCACTGTAAGAGTGGGGGGTTCCTTCAGAACACTGCCGCATGGCGCTCGCCACACTGCAGCAATGCGGCGCGCTCTGGTGAAAAGGATTCCCCTTTTTTTATGTGCACTACTCTGTCATATGATTCTTATAATAAATTTATTATTCCTGTGTTTGTCAGCAGTTTACTGCATCTACCTTTTTGCGAGTCTGGGCCCACTATGTAAGGATGCTGTCCATCTTGGGAAAGCCTGCACTCCGTCTGCTTTCTGACATCACATCCTGATGTATGCCCCATCCCAGATCTGATTCTCCTGAGGAGTGGACACTGGTGTGGGGAGGTCTGCGCTGCCGGGTAGGAGTAGGCACAAGCTGACCACTTCCAGGTGACAGCTGCTGGGCTGGGGCGGAGTACACAGCAGGCGAGGCTATTTCTCCCTGAGCCGCCAGGCAGCTCGGCCCAGCATGAAGTCATCGGCGTTGGGTGTCCAGGCAACACTGTCTTACTCCCAGTGTAAGGGCCCATGTGCCTGGAAGGTAGCCCTGGAGTGAGCCGGCTCTAGAGTGCCATTTAGGATGCCTGGTGCACAGCCTTCTAGGAGCCCCCAGCCTTGGCTGCCTACACAGGGCATTTCCACGGGAAGTAGGCTGAGGAGACACCTGAATGGCTGTGAGGAAGGAGGCTTAGGACTTGGAGAAAGAATTTTTATTTTCAGTTAATAGGTAGGCGGCGAATAACATTTTATAATGTGCTTTTGTATAAATGCAGGAATAGTAAAATAATAGAGAAAATAGACAGTTTCCTCAATTCTGAGAGCAAGTACTTTTATCTGTCATGGGTTTTGTCTGTCTTGGAATTTCGTGTGGCTGAAAAATAGGGTTGATGTGAACCATTATCAAGAGAAGATGGCCGGGCTCCAGGGCGCCGACTCAGCAGCACAGAACGGTGCAGGCGCCGGCTCTGGACCACTTGCAACCTTTTCTGCCGCTCAGCAAAGTTGCTCTTCAGGCTCTGTTTCAAAGCAGGCAGGATGCCACGCTCTGCCACAGGCATTGGGCTGAGAATTAAGCTAGGGTGGAGGAGAGGCTAGTTAGTGGCTGTCCTGAACTGATGGCTGGCTGCCTGCTTTCACACCTCTGGGCACCCTCCCCTCTGCTCCCTTGGGGCAGCAAGCTGTGGGGGCAGCCGCTTCCTGTGTCTGGGACTCACCACTTCTTAGTAAGGCCCTTGGTGGTGACCTTGGGAAACTGCGTGGATTCCTGATCCCTGGGAAAGGAAATTAGCCGTGAGGGCCACACCTCCTCTGGGCCAGGGCAGGGCGCCGGGTACAAGGCAACTCACTTTGGAGAGCCCAGCCCAGCCTCCTCAGCTGCAGCTTTGGGCCTCTGGTTCCCATCCAGGAGTGACTTGAGGTGCTGTAGCTGAAAGGCAGGGAGAGCACGGTGGGTACAGTGCGCTGCACCGCTGGCATGCAGGGTCATGCGCCTGCCCAGGGCCTCACCTCCTGGGCCTGCAGGAGGTTGGCGTTCCACAGCTGACGGATGACCACCTCACACTGCTGCACTGTGGTGGGCTTGCGCAGGTGCGGGGGCAGGCTCAGTAAGGGGGCCATCCCTGTCCCTTGCCGGCCATGGCTGCCCCCCACCAACGTGGCCCCTGAATTAGGGGCTTCTGCATCCTCGTCTCTGAAACATTACAGCAGCCCAGAGGCGACCTGTGGGAGTGGTCTAGCCACCCACCCTCCACCGCCCTGGGGCAGCACCCATGCCTGCAAGTATGGAAGAGGCCCATTTCCATTGCCCACTAACCAGGGTGCTCCGGAGCCATCTGTGACCCTGTGTTGAAGACGCAACCGGCTAGCTGCCAAGTAGCCCCACCCAGCATGTTTCTTGCCCAGAGTGGTTCCTAGAGTTGGGACTGCAGAGAAGTAGGAGCCTGCCTTGGTTGTACTACTGAGGAGACTGGTACCACCAAGAGCGTGGTCCTGCTCTGTTCCTGCTAACCCGTGCCTCCCAAAGGCAGTCTATACACCAGCTCTAGTTCTGACAGGCCAGGAATCCAACTCAGTGTTCTTGGTTAAGGAAAAATTAAATTAAAATTAAAAAAAAAAAAAAAAAAAGCCAGGTGTGCTGGAACACGCCTGTAATCCTCATACTCAGGAGGCAGAAGCAGGAGGATTGCTGAAGCTAAAGGCCTACAGGGTAAACTCCAGGCCGGCCAGGACTGCACTGTAAGACCATGGTCCCCCAACCCTCCTCCAAGCAAACTAATAAGAAGGCCAAATCCCTTTTTGTCTGTTCTCTAAGAAAACAGTGATTTAGGGGTTTCCCTGTGGGTAAGGTCGGCCAGGGGTCTCTGCAGGACCCTCAGGGGAGAGAGGAAAGTAGTGCCCAGCAGATGGACAGTAGCCCGGCAGCTCCCTACTCCCTGGAGCCCATTTTCATCATAATGGAGTCAGGTCCATGGAGATGAAGACAAGGTAGCTGTCTGGTCCCAGGGTGGAAACCTATTAAGGGTAAGCTTGGGGCCCTTGGGGTGCGGGCCTGGTTCTTGAGTGCAAGCAGGCCTTACTTGGCCTGTCCCTGCGCCCCAGGGACTCTGTCCAGCTTGTTGCTGTGGGACAGGGCAGCACTGCTGAGTGACTGCTCTTCCGGGTCTGTCTTTTGGAGGGCGTCAGACTTCAGCTCTTGCTTCTTGAAGGAGCTGGGCTGGGGCCTGGTCTTGCCTTGAGAGTTGGCTGCAGGGCACACCAACAGGGCCATCATTGAAGGCCTTGGAAGCCAAAGACCCATTCTCTAGGCTCAGTCAATATACCCAAGAGCCCTGACCCTGCATCAGTTTCCTCCACTGTACTAAAGAGAGGGAAAGTCTCTCCAGAGGGCTGCAGAGAGGAAGGAGTGAAGTTCTGAGAGTGAGGCCTGTGGTGCTGCCTGCTGAATGTGCCAGAGGAATCACAGTGCTGCGTGCAGGCTTCCAATCTGGGTGGAGCAAACCAGGGGCGGGCGGGGGGGTCTGGGATCTGGCCTGCGTGGGTTTATTTTCCAAAGTCTGCTGGTCAACAGGGCCTGCAGTTAATGAAGCTGTCTAGCCTCCTGTAGGTGAATGGGAGAAGAGGCTCTGCTTATTTTGTCCCTGAGATGTCATGGGCAGGGGTGGGGGCCAGCCATCGGTGGAGCACATACCCTTCTCCCAGGAGGAGGTGGGATAGGGTCTTAGAAGGTACTTGAGTTCCTCTGTTATTGGCACAGCTACTCACTACCGACCTGGGTGGGCCTGCGACATCGCCTGGCTATGCTACACTGACAGCCAGGCCCTGTCCTGCTTGTAGAGCCTCCTCTCAAGGACTCCCGGTCTCCTTCCTGGTTGTTTCTGTACATAGGATATCAGGACCAGCCCCTTTGCCAAAGAGAAGGGTTTTCAACTCTCTAGGCAACACCTCCCACTTACTTCCCAGCCTGGGCCCTGGCTCACCGGACACTGAGGAATTAGAGATGGACTTGCCGGACGGAAGGCTCAATGTGGAGATGCTTCCTGTGGGAAGATGCAGGGCTCAGGCTGAGAACCCACTTCTGTCCACTACCTGTGGCTCGACTCTGCTCAAAGCAGGGCTGTGTTCCACACTCCCTTACGGGAGCTCCACACTCCTAGATGATGTGCACACCATGCAAACAGTGACCCCACGAGAGGTGTCTGCAGGGGCCAGTTGCAAAGCAGAGGACCCCTGACCAAAGGAGCAGCGGGTCCTAAGGAAGGGCTGGGCCAAGCGCAGCCCCCACTGCCACCCCTCCATCTTGCCAGGGCTACCAGCCTGGCTGCACTGGGCTCAGGAAGAGGGAACTTGGGCATGCCAGGGCCGGGATATTTCCAAGCAGACATCTTTAACCCTCAGATCACCTGATGATCTGAAAATGTATTAGAGGAGGGGAGCTAGGAACTCAGCTGGTGGTCCTTGGGCTGTGTATGCTGGAAGGCCAGCAAGAAGGCCAAGCCACTGTGGGCAGGAGGACTTGCTTTGGCTGCAGGCTACAGTTCTCAGGTCCCTGTGGTTGCTATGGAGATGGCAGGAGGGAGTTCTCAAAGAGATTGTGCTAAGAGACACCTCACTCAAGTGGAAGAAATCAGTGGCACCCTGGTACAGAGCTGGGGAACCAGGGATGGACACCATAGCAGCCATGCACTGGGGTTGAGACCCAGGGTCTGCCACAGGGCCGCTCCTGTTTCAGGAGTTCTGCTCAGCAGAGGGAGGGTGTGCAGCCTCCCCACGGTCCCTGCTGCACAGACCTCATGCCTTTGGTGCTGAAAGCAGGCAAGCCAGCTGTGGCTGGGCAAAGTGGCATCTCTCCAAGTACCCAGAATTGGTCCCCTCTGAGTGAGCATGCAGATGGGCATGAGTGACGGGCACGAGCGGTAACTCCCTGAAAGCACCTGAGTCCTACCTTTTTTCTGAGGCTTCTCATTCATGATTAGCTTGTAGTGGAGATCTGAAAGCAAGCAAATGCTCCTTATCACACCTAAGAGCTACGTCCACTTGGAACAGAAGTGTGGCCTGCTCTTCCCATGGGTCCCAACCAGCTTTTTTCACCAAGCCTTTACCTCAGGCATCTCAGACCAGAAATGCCTCTGGCTGATCCCTGTCATGCCCAACACCTGCAAGGTGCCCATCCACTAGGCCAGGCAGGGGCAGGGCTGCAGGGCTGCTGCAGTGAGGCAGGATGGCTAGCCTTCCAGGAGCAATGGTAAGTGGGGTGTGCCATGGGGCTGGTCAGTCCACGGGGTGAGCCTCAAGAAAACATAGTCCTAATAAGGACTAATAAGGTGCCCAAGTGAGAGAATCTTTGGCACTCTAGATAAAAGACAGCAGCAGCAGAGAGAGAGAGAGAGAGAGAGAGAGAGAGAAACCTCGGGGTGGGAGGAGGTGTGAGAGAGTGAGGAGCAGGGCAGCCTGAAGTTCTGAGTAGGCCAGACCTCAGGGCGGGGAGCATCAAGAGAAGGTGCGCCAGCCTGAAGGGGTGTGGGGCAGCACCCAGGCGATCCCCGCCTAAGAACAGGACGTGTTTAGTTGGCGACCATTTACTCGAATTTGCTGTGCTTAACTTCCGCAATGGTTTTAAACAACGAGTTGGGCCATATCGTGCCCTGGGCAGAGTGCACAGGAGGGTGAGCGTTCGTCCGGGCTGGTGGGCAAAGGACTGTTGGCAGGTCCTACTAGAGAGAAGCCTCCCTCGTCCTTCCCTGCACCCAGAGGCTGTTCCGAGTTGACGGCCGTGGCCCTCGGGCTGCAAATGCTGGGCCAGGCCCTAGAGGCTCACCCTTGTTCTCCCGCTTCAGGTGCTCGATCTCCTCGTGGAGTTTGACCAGCGTCTCCGAGTGCTGCTGCTGAAGGAACTGCAGGCTCTTCTCCAGGTCCAGGATCCGTTTCTGTGCCTCACTCGGAGCGGGCTGCGTCCCTGCGTTCTGCAGGCCCAGGCCGGCGGAAGGGCGCAGGCGTGGGCGTGGTGCACCCCGGGAGCCGGGGCCCGCGGAGCTGAGGGGCCGCGGCCCCGCCGCCACCCCAGCCCCGCTCATGAAGGCGCAGCCGCCGCTCAGTACTGGCTGCTGGAGCCTGGCGCCCCGTCGCCGTGGGAACGGGCGCGCCGGAGAGGGCGGGGCGAGGCGTGGCGCGCCGTGGGGCGGGGCCTTCGGCCGCGTTCGGCCCGAACCAACGCGCCAGACTTTTGAACTCTCCAGAACCCGCCAGAACCATAGCCTTTTACAGTGCTCTGTGTGCCGGTGCGTGCGACCCGTGCGTGTGCAGACCGGCGCTCCACGTGGGGTATCCGCACCTTTAGAGGTCTCTCCCTGTGGCTAGCTGGGCTGGCCCGTGAGCCCCAGGATCCGCCCATCTCCCCGCCTCCCAGCGCTAAGATCCTGGGTGTGTGCACGCTTTCCCTACTTATCAGGTGGGTGCTGGAAATCCGAATTTAGGTCCTCATACATGGGCAGAAACCATTATACTTAGCCATCACCCTAGCCCGGCTTGTACTTTTGAACAGGGTCTCGCTCTGTAGCGCAAGCCAGCTTGGAATTATGTAACTAATTGGGACTATGTAACTATGTATCACTGGGACTATCTGTGTGTACTAAACTGAGTCTTAGTCTTTCATTTTAATAGTTCACTTTTGAATACACAGTAATAGTTTCAATTTTTTTCCCCCAACACTCACAGAATCTTTGTGGGCATAAATAAAAAAGAAAAAAAGCTGCCTGAACACACACAAGACAAGGTGCACGCCTTTAATCTCGGTTCGGGGAACAGGGAAGTGGATCTTTTTTAAGATTTTATTTTTGTGTATATGAATGCTCTGTCTGTATGTGTGAACAGTTAAGGTTTAGATGGTTGTGAGCCACCATGTGGTTGCAGGAAATTAAACTCAGGACCTCTGGAAGAGCAGACAGTGCTCTCAATTTCTGAGCCATCTCTCCAGCTACAAGTGGATCTTTAAGAGTTAAAGGTCAGCCTGAACTACCCAGAAACTCTCTAACTTCCCCTCCTGGCCCCACACAAAATACAGTCAGGGTTATTGATAAGGGCTAGTCATTCAGAGGCTCTGACCAGGGGAGTGGCGCTCTGGACACTCAAATGGCAACTGCCCTTCCCCGGTGAGAGGGTTGTACTGCTGACCTGGAGCTCGCTGGTGCAGCTCAGATCCAGCTGCTCATGCCTCTTGAGCCTCTGAGGGCTGGAGAGATGGTTCAGCAGTTGGTTGAGCACACAGCAGTCTGGGGTTTGGCCCCCAGCACCCACCAACACCCTCTTCTGGCCTCTCCAGCAATGCATGCATGTGATGCAGACACACAGGCATTGCTCCTTCACATAAGTTTTGTTTTTTTTTTTTTTTTTTTTGTGTTTTTTTGTTTGTTTGTTTTTAACACAAAAGGATTACAGGGTTTTAAGACATTTCTCAAGGCAAACAAAGAGCCAGGGCTTCTCTTAAGGTCATAGGACATATGCTGGGAGTAGGTTAATCTTTTTAGTGTAAAGGGGCTAGTTTCGTGTAAATATTCCACACCGAGTTTGGAATCCGCATTTCCCCTTTCTCCCTTTTCTAACTTCTCTAGGTTTGCCTGGGAAGACATTCTTGTAAAACCAGTTTCTGGAAGCAGAGGTGGGTGATGCTTGATGATGGAACCAGTTCTGAGCAGGGAGCCTGCCCCCACGTCAGGTTAACACAGGCCTTGTTTCTGCTGTAACTGAATCTACATGCTCTAGGACCTGCAGGCAGAAAGGACTGCATCACAGGTAAAGAGGAACTCTGTCCAGTACCTTCGCCCACAGTTCCAGGGACGCCATGCATGTGAGCACGCTAAAGATTCAGCCGAGACGATGAAAGTCTCCGAAGCAAGAATGGTTTATTCGGATCCTTGGTCAGTTATATTTTGGGTTGACTTCTGGTCATGGGTCCCATGATGTATTCTGAACTTACATCAAAATATAAGGCCCAGTGATAAAACTTGAAGGAAAAAAGTTTTTTTTCTTTAAAAACAAAGGACTGGTTTAAGAACACCACGGAGATGGTGCTGCTGCTAGTGTCACATTAGGCCTTTGGTGTCTTAGTGCTGATGTGAGGGGTTGGGTTCTTCATACAGGCATTTCTACAGATGGGAGCTTCCCTTGAAGTCCTTGGTTTTACGGGTGAAACCAATGCTGCTGAGTCTTGCATCCACAGAAGCTGGCAGAATCCAACTCCATCCCCAAGCTGCTAAGGACCAGTGGCCATCTACAATGCTTGCCTGCCATGTGCCCCTGTGGGCCTGGAACCAACTCTAAATAAAATGCTCACTTAATGGCTTGTGGCCCATGTGCCAGGCCCTGTCCTGTCATTCCTGGTGCTCGGGGTCTTCAGGGCTGATTAGCCAGGAGAACAAAGACCAAAGGTGGTAGCAAATTGATGTTTAAAGAGAATCAAAAGCTGACTTTTCTCAGTCTCTTAAAAATTTTGCTTCTCCTTTGGAGTGGATACTGAGCTGATGCCCTGGTATTTCACGGAGAGAAGATACCATTTTGCCCACCTCACAGAAAGACCTATGCAGGCTCAGCTCCCACAAGGTCTGTACTGCTGTGGGCACACTAGTTCCTGAGCTCTGTACAGCAAAACAGTAAGATGCTTACAAAGGCCTTGATAGCTAGCTCAGCTGCTTGTGGGACCTTGGGCTGAAGGCAACCCATAGCCCAGCACTGATTGTCCTCAAGACATGAACCTTCTGACACCATCCCATCCATGGCAGGCCTGCCTGGACCATGTTCTTCCTACTCTGCGTTCTTCTGAATAACCCCTCCTTTGGAGGGAAACTGCTGCCAAGAACTCTGAACATGACCTCCCCTCTATTCCTAGCTTCAAAGCACCAGCCAGGGCCTCTCAGGCCCGCAAGTCTGCTCTGGAGAGAGTAGTAACCAGCAGGTCAGAGCTGGTGCAGCTTCCCCCGCTCAGTGAGCAGCGTCATAGCTACGGCATAGAAGAGGTAGCCTAGGACCAGGAGCAAGGAGCAGGGCAGGGGCCCAATGCAGAACAGAGAGGCTACAAAGAAGGCCATCAGGAGCAGCAGCAGTGTCCGGTAACTGCCCAGGAAACGCAGGCTGAGCCTGGGGGCCCGGGCAGGAGTGGCCGCCTGCCTCCGTCCCACAGGGCTGAGCAGGTGTCTGTTGCTCAGGGCAGGTTCAGTGAGGTGATAGCGACAGAAGCTGCCGAGAAAGTCATTCCGGGAGCACAGAGCTGCCATCTGGCCTGCAAACTGGATAACAATTAGGATTCAGCAGAGCTGGGGACAGCGGGGCACCCTTCCTTCCAAGTGCCTCTGGGACTAGGTGATTCTCACAGGCTCACTCTCCACCCAGACTCCCACAGGATCAAGCGGGCTGGGAGGAGGAAGATGCTGCCTAGAGCAGGAGTCCTCTCTGGAAGCTATGCCCAGAAGCATCCTAGCTGCCCCTGCTGCTCACTTACTCTGCGGTTGATGGCAGAGGACAGCCGGAAGAGCGCTCGGACCAGACTGGTGATTTCGTAGCTCCGGATAGGCTGCAGCTCTAAGTCCCCCTGGTACTCAATTTCAAACCTTCGAAGACCATTAATGATCTAGAAACCCAAGCAGTGGGTATAGCTCCAGAAATACATAGATCTTTGTAAACAACACGTGCAACCCACCTCCATGGACAGATCACGTAAGCATCACATGCCCTTTGACAGAGGTGGTTTACCTGGTAGCGGCCCAGGGGTGTAAGGATGAGTCCTTCTTCCCCAACGATGCAATCTGGGAGCTGCTGCTTCCCATTCTCATCCCGTGCATTGCCCAGGGCAAGTGTGAGCTGGGTCAGCTGGGCGTCACTGAGCTAGAGAGGAAGGCTCCTGCTTTCAGTTTCAAAGGGCAGGAAGGGGAGAGCTCCACCCGCACTGGAGTGAGCCCCTCACAGAAGGACCCGTGTAGGGCTTACCCGGAATATCTGGCGCAGGTACTCCAGGGCTTTCTCCAGGTACTCATCTGTCTTGCGGACGCTGTCCTGACCCATCTCATCCAGGTCGTTAGCAGGATAGGAGCTATTTGGGTCTGTGGGGCCAAAGCCCAGCCATGACAGGAAGGAAGAGCCAGCTGGGCTCTCTACACACTGATCAGAGATGGACTTGGCAGTCTGCTTGGCCTGTGTGATGAGCTGAGCAAGGCGCAAGACCTGCGAGGAAGGCACAGGCATAGCAAACAGGTTCAAGGGGTCACCAGAAGAGGTGATGTCCCTGCCATTTGGGCAGGGGGGGCCTGGGGAACCAGCTCTAGGAAGAGTGCCCACCCAGAGAGAAAAGGGGCATCTTACGATTAATGGGGTGGACAATCTTTATTATGAGAAAATAATTAGCCATTAGCAGGAAGGGGAGGGCTTAGAGCATCTGCTCAGTATCCAGCCTTCCTTCTTCCCTCCCTTCACAGAAAACACCTTCCCTGGTTCTGCTGGTCCTCACAGCTTCAGGGACTCCACATCAGGTGGACCTCTGACCACTTACCAGGTTCCGAACTTCAGGACCAAACATTGGGGTGTATTTGCAGTCCTGGCCCTCCAGGCTGTAGACATGGCTCTTCACCTTGAAGGAGGCATCTGTCACAACTGGGGGCCATGGTGACAGGAAGCTGCTGGTGACTGTGAAAAGACGATGTTGGCGGTGGGGAATGATGAGCTCTGGCTCCAGGAACAGCTGCTCACCTAGAAAGCAAGATGCACACGGAGTCTGACCCTGCTTTCCAGGTACTCCAGGAAGGATTCTAGAGTATTTGCTCAGGTTTGTGAAGCGCTGTGACAATGCTGAACCTCCAGGCCCTACCTGTGTACTGTCTCTGGGGGTGGTAGCTTGAGAAACCAGCTCTATTGGCTTAGGAGCCCCAGCAACCCCAACAGTAGACAAGTGCTCACACAGCAGCAGTCACCAGGGGCAGTCAGCAGCTCTGACAGCTACAGCTGAGAGCCCTGAGCTCTGAGCTCAGGACAGCCATTGCCTGGCTGCCTGCACTAGGAAGGGGGCATTCAACCAAGCTAAGAGATTTTACCACACTTTTAATGTGCAAAGTCCCCAGGCCAGCCTGTCCCAAGCCGCATTTCATTTCTATGAGGAATAAACACGGGGAGTCTAAAGAAACTGGCAGTTCTATGACAGTGTAATAAAACAATTTCATATATGAAAAAAAGAAATTTGCAGTTATCCTCGGACATAATTCATTCAGGAGAGTTGGTTTTATGTTTGTTTTTTGAGACAAAATCTCACTCCTTCAGGCTGGCTTCTATAACTTTCTATGCCTAGAGAATGGCCTTGAACTCCTGATCTTCCTAAGTGCTACAGTGTCAGGCATGCACCAATGCACCCAACTAAAAAGATCATCATGAACACATTAATAGCCTATATTCCTAGTACTCAAAAGGCTGAGGTGGAGGATTGCCAGGAATTTGAGGCTAGTCTGGTCTGCATAGTACCAAGCCAGTCTGCTGGCCGGCCATGAGTATAGCACAAGACCCTGCCATAAAACAAAACCAAAAAAAGTGAAAACCCTTCAGATTTCCCAGTGAGCATCCTCAAGACGCACAGCATCTTTGGCTTCCTCTGCATGCCGCTTCTCAGCAGCTAAGGGCCTAGCTAAGGGGAACTGGCCCAGGGCTTAAGACTCACCTTTCTGGATCATCTCCGTCAGATTGGGCTGGGCAAAGACCTTAGCCACCCGGAATACCATGAGTGCGTTCTTAGGGCTGACAAGGTCTGTGCGGAGTGCACGATTCAAGAAGCTCACAAACAGCTTGGTGTACATCAGCAGGTTTTCCTGGATGAAGGGTGCCCTGGAGACAGGTGGCGGCATGACCATGGTGTAGACATCTTGAGGCAGGGGCCACACTCACTCCCTACACCTCACCCTTCCTGATCCCCCAGCTGCTGCTGCCAGACAAGGGAGTCACAGACACTAGGCATGTAAGGGGAGAACAGCTCAGTCCTCTAACACAAGCGAGCATCAAACATGACATTCTCAAGGAGGCCATGGGCACCACGGCAAGGTCTACTAGAACAGGACACGATGGGCAAGCCTGGAGCCCAGGAAAGGGAAGGCCAGAGGAACCTCAGTACCACAGAGAAAAGATGATGAGGACATGGCAGTTAGTCTGTGCTGGTAGAGTGACTGTGGAGCCAGGCTAGGCCAAAGCAAGGAGATGGTTCCCAGGGTCACCATGTGCTCATTCCTTAAGGCCTGAAGCACAGCGAGATGCTGAGCTGAGCACCTGTCCTTCCAAGCAGTTTCTGCTGGAGATGGCAATGGCATCACTGGGGCGCTCACCATTTCTCCGACACACACCGTGGCTGGGAATCACTGCCCTGAGCCTGCTTCTCAGGGGCATACCTCCACGGCTGCAAGTAGCTCAGCCACATCTCCAGGACCTAGGAGGAACATACATGCCCTGAAGGCCTGTGGTTGTAGGCTGATGTACTTGACTTCCAGGTCACCGTTTGGTGATCTGGACTTGGCTCTAAAGACAGTCCATACAAATATGGGTGCCACAGCTGAGGGGCTACCGTCCCGCCCGGCTCTGGACTCTTCTTCCCAGACTTCAGTGTCAATGCCAGTGAGTGAGCAGCTTCTCCTCAATGTTCCAAAAAACACCCTACAGGAACTCAAGTACCTCGTGCCAGCCCCTCAGAAAGGGCCGTGGGAGCCGCGCATGGGTCTTCTGTACCCAAGGGCCAACAGAACAACACGAACGACACGACTCACTGAGGCATCATCTCTAAGGCTTGCGATGACTGCCCCTCCTGTCCTGTCAGCCCACCCCACAGGCTGTCAACATCACGGCACAGAGAAAAACAGTGGGGGTGAGGGTTAGGGACAGGTGCTTACGGCTCTGAAGGATGCATCCAGAGGCCAGTGGCCAAAACAGTGCTGCAGGAAGACATACAGCTTCTGCTGGACAAACCGAGGCACTGCAGCCCTGTTGGGACAGGAGGACCACCAGCTGTCACTTGTCCAGGAGTGTGTGCCTGTTCACAGGGCCAGCCCTGGTTTCTGAGCTTTTTACTGGCTCCCAGTAGTAAACACTGAACACACTCCTGAAGTAAGATAGGTTCCTAGCCTGGTTCCCCAGAAGAAACCAGAGGTCAAGAACACAGTACATAAGTAGTCTTTGAAATCAGGCTCTGGCACTAGGATTAAGGGATAGGATTAAGGGATAAGACAGAACAGCAAGGCTGTGACCTCTGTTCAGCCAACTCTTCCCACTGCACAGGGAGCTTCTAGAGCAGTGGCTCTCACCTGCAGGTCCCGATCACCACAGAGATCGCATATTACATTACAATTCAAAACAGTAGCAGAATTACCGTTATGAAGTAGCAATTAAATACTTTTATGGATGGGGTCACCACGACACGAGGAACTTATTAAAGGGTCAGATGCAGCATTAGAAAGGCTGAGAAGCACTGCTCTAGAGAGAAGGCTTTAAGAGCAGAAGCAGCCAGGCAGCCCCAGCCTCTGGCCTCAAAGAGGCCAACAGGGATCAGTCACAGTAGACATAAGGGAAGTAGAGGCCCAGGAGCCCCACCACACCGTACACCCACCGCTTGAACTCCTCGAGGGGACTGGTGGCATGGGAGTGTGCCGACGGTGAGGCCTGGTCTGGCTTCAGGCTGTTGGCAAAGGCGTGCAGGTGCTTGAGCAGCAGGCGCACCACCAGCACGTGCTCCTCGGTGGGCGTGAAGGACTCCTAGGGAGGAGGTGGGGTGTCAGGGCCAGATGAGATCTACAGCCCCTTCTGCCCACGTCTAGTGGCTCTGCAGCCCCACAGGAGACAACCACCAGGCCAGGCAGGTCATCCCGTGCTGAAAGACCTGACACCAGCTCACAGCAAGGAGGCATGTGGCCTTGTGCCTGCCCTGGGCTGGTGAAAGCAGACAAGTCAGCAAAAAGCACCTCACACCCCACATGGCAGCATCTGGACATGAACCTCAGGGCCCTGTTTTCTGCTGAATGAGGGTGAGAACAGGGGTGCTGCTAGCCCCTTAAGCTCTGGACCCAAGGTAGTCTGCCTGCCTCTCATCATGCAGAAAGCTCACCAGGGCCCACCTTGCCCAAGCCGACGTCTCTTCTCCCCAGTTCCTTCTCCAGCTACAATCCCAGCCCTTCCCAGCTGCCTGTCTTGGTCATAGCCAGACAGGGACTCAACTCTGGAAGAAGACAGGGAGTGGCTCCACCACTGCCAATGGGCCTATAGTCAGCTCAAGACCCCAGGACAAGAGCATTCTCACACTTGTGAGTTGAGTTTATACACCACACAAGCACATGATCTTTGAACCAAAAGGAGCCTTTTACTGGCTCTTGGGCTCTCTGGTTGTTGAGCATGAGTGTAGGTGGTGCTTGGAGTGGCTTGTGGGCAGGGAATAGAGATACCATCTGGAGGCAAGAGTGAGTACAGTCAGGCACATCCTCATGCCCCACATCCACTGGGCCTTGATGACTTGTGAGGCTAAGGCTGACAAAGGGCCTGGGCCCTGCGACACACATAAATCCATGAGACCATACATAGGCTCTGTCCACTCAGGCCTCTCTGTCATGAAAATGCCTCCACAGTGGTTGGGAATGCTGACACACACCTGCAATCCCATCACTTGGAAGGCTGAGACAGGGGGACTGCCATAAGTTCTAGGCCACCATGGTCTACCTAGCAGGTCAGTCAAGGCAACATAATAAAACTGTCTCAAAAAGAAAGAGGGAGAAAAGGCCCTCCAGTCCAGGTGGCACCACACTAGCTAACCTAAGGAGGGGTTGTTCTCTTCTGCGTTTCACAATTTTAAAGGCTTCCTGAAGCAAATTTTTGCTGCTTCAGAGAAAGGACAGATGAGACACAGTGACAAAGCCTACACCCTCTGAAACATGAGAGCTAACCTAATTCCCACAATACAATATTAAGAGGTGGGGCCTGGTGATCTTACCCTGGTGATAAGAGGGTTCTGATCAGGGTTCTAATCTCAGGACAGATCAAAGCCATCATATGATCAGTGGGTTAATGGGCCATCTCCAGAGTGAGTGCCAAAAAGCCAGTCTGGCCTCTTGGGATGGAACAGGTTTTTTGAGGCCTTAGGCACAGAGCTGCCCCAGCCTTGCACTTTCTGAGACACTTGCACTCAGCTAGGGGCTCAGCCTAGCCTCAAGCTGGCAATCTGCCCACAGCCTCCTCACAAGCAAGTGCTGATCCCACTTTGGTCTCAACAACACTTGTCTCCTTCCATGACATCAGCCAGCACTAAAGCCATCATCAGATGTAACCCCGCACCCCCATTCTGAACCAGCACTGAGTATAAAGAAAAACAAAAAACTCTGGTCTTTATTTGACTAGTCTGTAACACTTGATAATAGAAAACAGACTAGAACATACAGTCATCACACAGACTAATCAATACTAAAGACCACCAGGCTAGGCTAGCTCCCGCTAATATCCTTCTCTCAGCTCCTCTCCTGGCAGCTCAGCCACTCTGAGCAGTGACATCAGCTCAGTCCCTCAGCTTCGAAAGCCAGCAGCTCGGTCCCAGGAGGCGCACCTCCGCTAGCAGCAAGCACTGCCACATCTTACCCGGCTTCTGATGGAGGGTCCAGACGGCCAGCTCTAGCCACCCTTCCCAGCCCCTCTCCCCTCTCCCGTGGTGTAGGGGTGGAGGCTCATATGCTAGAGGGGCATTGTAGGTGTCCCCAGTGCCACCTGCACTTTGTAATGACATAAGAATGTGGTTCCAAAGCCCACAGCATTTCCCACTATGCCCCGCCCCCCCCCCCCCCCCCGTCATCTTCACAGGGGCTCTACCCAGGGACCTGCTTCACTGCTGAGCCCTTCCACAGGAACTACTCACTAGCTGGTGCTCCTGAGCAGGAACTCCACTGTGGGAAGCATTTATGACCCCAAGCCAGCAAATGGCAAGCACTGCTTTCTCATCTTTGCTCAAGTTCAATGTCAACTGTTAGGTGTTCTTCCCCAGGGTAAATCAGACACAGCACTGTTGGGGAGCACATCTCCATATTCCCACAGGTTCTCACAAATCAGCCAACTCCATTCCCCCAAATACCTGAGGTCTGAACTCCACTCTACTGACCTCAAATCCGTTCACACATTGGCCATTTTTGCCTAAGCAGGCAGCAATCTCCGCGAAGTCACCGCTTGCGCTCATTTGCCTCTGAAGGAGTCTGTAAATGGCTGCACTCAACAGAAGGACGGCCCCAATGGCTCTGGGGGAGCCCATGTTCTCCCTACCCTTTTGAGGGGTATCAATCCTATCATATGATCAGTGGGTTAATGGGTCATCTCCAGAGTGAGTGCCATAAAGCCAGCCTGGCCTCTGGGGGCTGAACCCAGGCGTTGCACAGGCTTTGTAAGGTCTGAACAGGGCAGGAGCCATATCTCATATAAGCCTTCTGAATTGTGAGGCTAAGTCAGACCACTGCAAGGCTCCCTCACAAAACCAGAGAAGCTGAGACAGCTCTGCAGGCTAGGGCCTTAGGAGGAAGATTTCATTATCTACGGCCAGCCAGGCTGTGCACCTCACACCACCACATGGCCACACACCAAAAACCAGGCTAGCCTGCAAACCTGAAGGGCAAGTCACGCTGAAGGCTGAATTGGGCCTGCCTCTAACATATTGGCTTCATTTGCTCAGGACTTCTGGGACCCCTTACTCTGGCACTATATCAACACACACTGCGCCCACCTTGGGGCAGGGGGAGGGAAGAAAAGGCCAGTACTTGATAGGCGTGGAGGGCCTGGAGGCTGGGTTGGGCAGGGCTGTGGAGGGCGCTGGAGACATTGAGTCGGTAGTGTAGAACCTCCAACTGAGAGACAACAAACAGAGAAAGGCCAAGAAGCAGATTGGAGGACATATAGGGTGGGGAATGGAAAGTAATCAGATATGGAAGGGGAAGGAAGGTGGGGAAAGAAAACACAAGGAGCCCAAGAGAAAGAACAAAGGAGAAAAAAACAAAAAACAAGAACAAAAGTTCATCAGTGACAATACCCAACCAACTGTGCCCAGCAGCCCCAGGTCCCCCAGGTAAGCCTAGCTCAGACAGCGGGACCCTCAAGACCACCTACCCCACTGTGAGCCCTCACAAGATCACCAGGAGGTCCTGGGCTGCTGAGGCCTCAGCCGCTTTCAAGTATAACACAGTCCCTAAGAAGATGGTGTGTGCTTATATATGTGGCAGTTTTGCACACAGCAGCCACCAAAGCCCAGGATTGCACTGTCACTGGGACATGCTGCTGCTACCAAGACCCAGCAAGTCTTGATTTTCAGAAAAAAAAAAAAAAAAAAAAAAAAAAAAAAGCCTCTGAGCAAAGCACAGGAGGACTGTGCAAGGGAGGTAAATGGACAGCTGGTCTTCTGTCCACCAGGCTCAGCAGCAGTTCGTAGAGGTAGCAGGCTTCTTCACAGAGGAGCACAGGGCAGGTCCCAGGCTCCCATGGATCCGATCAACCTGTCCTGAATGTGTGACTGAGGTGTTGTAAGCAGTCTTCAATTATGTTGTTTTGTTCTGAAACTGGGTGTCACAATGCAGCCTATGGCCACGGAACTGGTAATTCTGCCTCAGCTACAGGAGTGCCAGGGTTACAGGCACATGTAGGGGAGGTCAGGACAGGTCAGTCATGTGCAAGAACATTTTATAAAGGGAATTAAGGATGCAAAGAATCAGGGCTACTGGGGAGCAGGCCGAGGCTGTCCCTCAGATACTAAGTGAGGGAGTATTTAGGGGCTTCCATGGGTTGGTTTGACAAGAATTTTATTAAATTTGTTGGAATATAGCTCAGTGATAAAGAGCTTGCCTAGCACATATGAGGCCCTAGTTTCGGTCCCCAGTACCAGCAAAGGGGAAGGGGAATAGAATATATTGACCAAATCGGTAGGTAAGTATATAACACCATCAGTTCTCATCCATCCAAAACCATTAATGTTTCTCCCAGACCTAAGGAGATGGACCCAGGCCCAGTCCACCATGCTGTTCTCTGTCCCTACAATGGACACTGGTAAAGGTGGGGTGCTGACTAGTTCCAATGAGGAAGACAGCCTTTCCCACTTCACTAGGCACACAGGGCTCCCAAGGGACAGAACCCTCAAGAACCTGGCAGTCACACCCCCTAGAGGCTGGGGCAGCCCAGGACAGCAGAGGCAACAGTCAAGCCAGCAAGCCTCCTGGCCCCACTCAAGCACCCTACCTCCCTGCAGCACAGCTGCCTCTTAAAGCGCTCCTTCATCAAAGCATAGCCCAACGCCAGCACACATGCCCAACTAGCATGCCATCAACTGCAAAGGAGAGGAAAGAATGGACTTGGCAGCCAGAAGCTCCAGTGAGGGGAGCAAAGGCTCTTCCACACAGGCTTCCTTTGTGCCAGACCCAGGCTCAGCAGCAGTGCATAGAGGTAGCAGGCTTCTTCACAGAGGAGCACAGGGCAGGTCCCAGGCTCCTGTAGGCCACACCCACACCGCTCCCAGTCACCAGCAGTGAACATGTCCTCTGGACCTGGTCTGATCACAGAGCGGAATCTCAGGTAGCAAATTTTCTGCACTGTGGCTGTCAGGGCTTGGTAAAGACTTGGTGATTTCTGAAGGCTCAGTACAGGCCCCAAAACAGGATGGCGCTGTGGAGGAGTGCAGCTTCTGCAGCTGTCTCTCCTGGTTTCCAGCCTCTAGAAACCTTTGAGTTTTATGTTCTGTCTCAGTAAAAGGCAGAAAAGTACAGAGCCTGGCCAGGGAGCACCAACCTTCCCAGCATATCTTCCCCAAAGTCTGGACAAGAGGAAGCAATTGTGAGGACAAGAGGGAAGTACCTCCTTCCCCACAGAGACAGCCACTGACCCTTCCCTCTGACCACGGAAGACAGAATCATCAGAGGGGACAATCCAGAAGGGCTGTTCTGGTTGGCTCTTGAAAGCAGGTGTGGCTTCCACTCACTGGAAAAAGAGCAGGTGAAACAGGAAGACACTGCAGCAAAGCAAGTTGCATTAGCAAGGCCAAGCCACGTGGACACGGGAGAGCCAGCTTGAGGGCCCTGGGAACCTGGGGAAGCCCAGTCCCATCCTTCCATGTGCCAGCCAGAGCGTGAGTGAGTCTGGCTGGAAGCAGAGAGGGTATCACAGGCTCTCAGCAGTGCACAAGGCCCAGGAGAAATCTTCAGCCTTTCCCTGCCCTCCTTCCCCATTATGATGCCATGATTGGAGATTTGGGGGCTCTTCACTTTGAGAGTAGTAGGAGAGAGTCTCCATCTTCAACATAGCAGATTTTTGTTTTGTTTTGTTTTTCAAGGCAGAGTTTTTTTGTGTAGCCTTGGCTGTCCTGGACTAGATCTGTAGACCAGGCTGGTCTCAAACTCACAGCTATCCACCCCCCTCTGCCTCTGGGATTATAGGCATGCGCCACTGTGCCCAGCAACACTGAAGAATGTTGGAGCTTCCGGAACTCTGTGGTAACAGGGCACAGGGCTCACTATCCACTCACAAGATGCGTGTCTCCATGTGCATACCACCACCCACGCACACTTCAAAGCAAGTGCTTGAGAACCCACCTAGCAGTGACAGGGGAGTCTACCGAGTAAGGGGACGCGGGCAGCATGTGTGTTGATGCTGCCTGTGGGTGGTTCTGACACTCTCAATACCCACCAGGCCACTCACTAATTGAACGTAACTCTTTTACCTGACTAGCCCACTAGAGTACTTGCCCAAGGGACACCACCACCAGCAGTTTCCAGGGACTCTGCCACCTCCACATCTCTGCACATGAGATGGGAGGAAGGTACGGGAAAGGCTGAGGAAGAGGAGGAGGAAGCAGGCTAGAGCACATGCA
The DNA here is from genome assembly GCF_907164565.1 of Psammomys obesus. NCBI lineage: Eukaryota > Metazoa > Chordata > Mammalia > Rodentia > Muridae > Psammomys > Psammomys obesus. The sequence goes on along the minus strand of NW_026591497.1, from coordinate 1,025,983 downwards.
GGAGGATCCTAGAGCCCACACACCACAAATGGCTACTTGCTGATGATTTGCAATTCAGAAGAGCAAGCAGGCCAAAGAGGTATACGGTCACCACAGCACGTAGGGACCTTGCTCAGGGCCACCTCAAAGTATCTGGGCACTGTTAATGCAGTGGAGAAACTAGACATGGAACCCAAAGGGACCCACAGTTCTGTCTGTCCCAGAAGACCAAGAGCATCAGGCCGAGCCATTCCCAATGCTGGGAAGGGGCTGTGGAGCTGCACGGGGGACCCCAGAGAGGACAGACCTCAGGCTCAAGGGTCACATCTTATGTACAGTATCCCAGGCTGACCAAATGGGCTTCTGCTTCCCTCCATCCAAGGTGAGACAAGGGACTCATGCTGAGGACAACATACAGCAGGCTAGCCAGGGCATGAGACAGGAGATGGAATGATGACCATGCAAACATACCTTGGCATGAGGGGACTGCATTTTTTGGTACATCTCCAGGGAGTAATGATGAAGCCACATTTCAACAAAAACCTGCAAAAGGGCATTAACTGATGAAACTGTCAACAGGGCACTACACCATTTAATGGTGACGAAGGCTTTCCAACAAATGGTGCTGGAAACAGGCTGCCCACATGCCAAAGAAGGAAGCTGTGAAGTACCCGATCCCACACATAAGAATTAATGCAAAATGGAACAGTGACAAGAACTAAAGCCACAAAACTCAGAAGAAAATATGGGGCAAAGCTTTGGCCATAACTCCTTTGAAGTTTATTAAAAAAAAAAAAAAAAAAAGACAATAGAGATGTCATCAAAAACAAACCTTTAGTGCAACAAAAGCACTTTTACTAGAGTGAAAGCAATCTGCAGAAGAGGAGAAAATACTTGAAACCCCTCTACTCTGTACCTAATAAGGAATTTCTATGTAGCATATATAAAGCTAAAAATTCAGCTTTATATATGGAGAGATGGCTTAGTGGTTAAGAACACTGGCTAATCTTCCAGAAGACCTGAGTTCAATTCCCAGCAACCAAATGGTGGCTCACAACCATCGATAATGGGATCTGATGCCATATTCTGGTGTGCAGGTGTTCATGCAGACAAAGCACTCATATATAAATAAATAAAACATAAAACAACAACAACAAAAAACCTCAATCAACCTTGTATCAAAAACAAACAAAAAACAAGGCTGGATATGCATCTCAGCACTCTAGACAAGCAGATAGATTTCTTTAAGTTCAAGGTCAACCTGGTCTACACAGCAAATTCTAGGGCTGCCAGATCTACAGTGTGAGACCCTGCCTTTAATCAAAATGACACTACATCATGCCCACAGTAACTACTCAGTTCCCAGCACCCACATGATGGCTCACAACCACCTGTAACTATTGTTCTAGAGGACCTGCTGCCCTCTTCTGATGTGAGCATGGTGCACAGACATACATGAAGGCAAAACAGACACTTAAAAAAAAAAAAAAAAAAAAAGCTGAGAGTAACATGATACTGACTTCAGAAAACAGTACTAAGCAGGCTTTCCATATGATCTCACAGTGCTATTTCTAGGTACATTATAATCCAAAGATCTACAAGCTGGATGCTAGAGAGAAGGCTTAATGGTTATGAGCACTTGCTGCTTTTCCACAGGACCTTGGACCAGTTAAGTTCCCAGCACCCATTCAGGCAGTTCAGGTGCAAAACTCTCTTCTGGCCTCTGTAGTCACATGGCACATACTCACACACACACACACATATAAATACAAGTAAAACTAAATAAATCTAAAGGCAGATACTCGCACATTCATAGCAGGCTAAATGTCTACAGGCAGACGGATGGAGACAGCCATAAAGCAGAGTACTATTTGACCATTAAAAATAAGATTTTCGGCCAGAGACGGCTTAGCAGTTGAAAAGCACTGGCTGTTCCTCCATAGGACCCAGCACCACATGGCAGTTCACACTTGTCTGTAACTGCAGTTCAGGGCTTCTGACACCCTCACACAGACTACATGCAGGCAAGGAAAAAAAAAAAGAGAGAGAGAGAGAGAGAGAGATTTTATTTGTTTGCTTTTGGGACAAGTTTTTACTATGCAGTGCAGGCTGGCCTTGAACTTGGGATCCTTCTATCTCAGCTACCTAAGTCTGGGATTACCAGTTAGTATATGCCACCAAGTCCAGTAAAAGGAAGGAAATCCATGCTACAAGAATGAATCCTGGGGCTGGAGAGATGGCTCAGTGGTTAAGAGCACTGTCCGCTCTTCTTGAGGTTCTGAGTTCAATTCCCAGCACCCACATGGCAGCTCACAACTGTCTATAACTCCAGTTCCAAGGGATCAGACACCTTTATACTAATGCACATAAAATAAATAAAATGAATTAAAAAAATGAACCCTGAGGATATTATGCTAAATTATGCAAACCAGTCACAAAAATAATCTCTGTAATCTAGATAAATCATCTAGAAACAGGGTGCCTAGTGTAGTCAAATTTTTAGAGATAAAAGCAAAATAGTGCTTCCTGGGGGCTAGGACGAAAGGAAAACGAAGAACAGCAATAAAGGGTTAGTTTTTTAAAAAAAATAATATATTTTATTTAAATATAAAATGTGTTTTTTGCACTTCCCTCAAAGCTTAGGGAGCACTGTGGAATATGGGGCTAAAGGGTTATCAGAGCCAACGGTCAGGAAAAACTGGAGTCAGGTGACTTTAGGCCATGACAGGACCAGTGCACTCATCAACTCCCAGCAGCTGTGGCTGTCTGCACCAACTTAGTACAGACCACACCAGGCAACATCCCAGCACGGAAAGAGGCAGGAGCTCACAAGCCTACCCTAACTAAGAGCTACCAATGGATAACTTCTGTGAGTATGTGTTAGGGGAGGTGCTGTTCTTTGATGGTGCAGCTCCCAGGTCAACTGAGCATCAAGAAATAACCCCATGCTCACAAGTACATGAACTGCGTACAGCCTGAACTCCGAATTACAAAAGCAAGAAAAGGAAAGGAAAGGGGAAGGGGAAGAAGGGGAAGGGGAAGGGAAGGGAAGGGAAAGCAAGCATGGGAAGCAGGAAGAAGTAGGGAATGGGGATTGGGAGGAGTAGAGGGAGGACTACTGCATGCATCTATGGAATTGTCAGAGTTAAAAAAAGATATGTTTAATGCAGTTTGGAGGGCCTCAGCAGTTAAGAGCATTTGCTACTCTTGCTGTAGCTCAGTTCCCAGCTCCCACAGTGACTTGCAACCGTCTGTAACTCTAGTTCCAAGGAATCTGATGCCCTCTCCTGCCCTCTGCAGGTAACTGCATGCACGGCGCATATAAACTCACATAGGCACACAGATGCCCAACAACCACTTGAAAAGGTTAACATTACTTGAAAAGGGTAAGGTTCATGTAGGATGCTGAGGTACATGGACATTGAATTCTAAGCCATAGGTAGTGTATACGGAACACATACATGGATGGATCTGTTGGGGATTAGAAGACTGGTGAATGAACAGATCCTTGTGAGAAAAACAACTGTGGATAGGGAAATCTGGAACAGAAAATAGTGTCTATGACACTTAGCTTACAGGAGTACATCATTGTCTCCTTGTCTGCTGTCTAAATGCCACAGCAAGAAAATGACATTTAGACCCAGGTCCCAATAGACTGGGTATTTTGAGATTCTGCCCCTAAGTGTGCAAGGCAGTTTGTTTTGAAACAGAAACAGGCCTCCTTTCTTCTTACCTGGAGGAGGGTTTCTGACCGCCAGATCTCATGAGAGGCAGGGTCTGCATTCACAGATGTCTGATGAGAGATGTGTCGCTTCAAGAGGCTAGTGTGAAGACCATAGGAGGCAAAGGGCATGGCTGGCGTCCTGACAGGAGATACAGAGACAATAGTAAGTTAGGGACCTCTGCTGACACCAACGGTCAACTACAACATACTGAGTTATAGCAATATAAGGTCCACACTGATAAACTTGACATCCTTATTATAGACTGTCCACTTAACAAGTAAGAGGGATGGGACCAGAAAGTCCCAGCTTACAGCATGCTCTATAATACCTGCGTAACTGAGACTAGAATATGCTAACATAAATGATTTGACAGTCTTCCCCACCAAGTCCTCAATCAGGTACAGATTTGACTTTACAGTAGAAATCCTGGTCAGCATCCTTAAGCACAATGACAAGCACCTGCCACCACTAAAGGAGCAGAGTCAGCAAAGATCTGACGGGACAGTGGGAAGAGCTTGAGGTTATCACATCACTGCTGTGACCCTATCTACTCAGCCCAAGCCGGGCTGAGGGATGAGCAGGTACAGAAAGAAGGAAGTGCCTACACCCACCCTGCCAAACACACCTAGGGACCTCTGCCACAGTCAAGAGGTATATGAAAAGTAAGGACCCAAGGGGCACAGAGATGACTTCTGTCCTAGTTAGTTTTCTGGCAACTTGACACAAGCTAGAGTTATCTGGGAAGAGGAACCTCCATTGAAAAGATGCCCTCAATAAAACTGCCTGTGACAAGTCTGTCGTGCGTTCTCTTGTTTAGTAGTTGATACAGGAGGACACAGGCAATAGCGGGGGCGGGGGCACCCCTGTGTAGATGGTCCTGAGTTACATTAGGAAGCAGGCTGAGGAAGCCCTGAGGAGCAAGCTGGCAAGTACCAGACTCCAGGCAGCAAGCGGGGGCGGGGTAGCTGGTGGTGAGCACTAAGCTACTCTCTGGATTTGATGATGGCTGGGTAGTGCTGCCTTCCCAAGGTCAGATGCTCTGTGCTCCCTCAAGAAAGTGATGGCTTCTAGGAAACACGCTGAATGCCATATGCCAGGGAAGGAGGCAAAGATCTGTAACCCAACACTCAGGAGGTGGAAGCAAGACGATCCTGAATTTGAAGGCAGCCTAGGCTACACATTGTGAGTGACTGGACAAAATCAACCAACCAACCAACCACATTTTCTTTACAAACAGACTGAAGATGAGGGCCGTAGCTGTGTCAACCATTTGGAAATTCGGGTTAAAAAGCTGTGAAAGTCCATCTGACAACTTTTCTGTAAGTGTGGCATTCCTTCAAAATGAGAGGCTAAAGCAAGCCACATACTAGGTCAGGGCAAATAATTTAGCACCTGAATTCAGCCTTGGAGAGGTAGGAATTTATTAGACCCCCAAGCCCTTCTCCCCAGCTACAGCACTGCCACGGTACCCGGGTCAGATCACCAGCTGAGACCTCAGCAGCCTCACCTCCCAGGTCTACCTGCATGAGGACATCTGCCCACATGGTTAGTTTTAGATGAAGGACTGACCTGGGATGCCCAGATCAGCAGACATGAGATGGACCAAAAACCTATGTCAGTCCCTGTCTATGGCCTCTTAGAGCAGATAGTGGGCCAGTCAGGTCAGGGAGGGAGCAGAGGAGCACAGACAGCTCCTGCTGGGGCAGAAGGGTTCCTAAGAATGGACGATGCTCTGGGCTAAGGACCCACCAAAAACCTCAGAACAAGCATACAGAGAGGCCTTGGGCCACCCTCAGGCTGAACCTCCAGCTGTGGAAACCTATCAGGCTTAGCTGGTATGGCCGAGCATAAAAGGTTCTCCAGGTTCTCCCCCTTGGCCTACTTATTCCTGTGACCATCCCTCCCCTTCCACCCTACTCACTGCTTTGGCAGCACTCAGACCTGCATCTGCACTGAGGGCCACTGGCCCTGCAAATGAAACCAAGACAAATCTTAACCCCTCCTGTCTTTGCCAGGCAAGAGAAGCTGAGAATTGTACCCCAGAAAAGTTAGGGAACCTTGGACATAAATAGCAATACTTAACTGGGCAATGCTTAGGCAATAGCATTATTGAGGCCACTCCCTGTAGAAGAACTAGGTCTTACAAGTCAAGGCGGCCTTACCTGGGAGCTGGTGACGGGCTGGATCCCCCTGGACTAGAGGAGAAGGGTGGAGGCACGCTGCCTTCAGTGGGCAGGAACCATGACAGGTACCTGTCCACGAGGATGAAATAGGCACAGTCTGAGGTGCGGACATGGAGGGGCGTAGGCATTGGCTAGAAAACCAAAACTGTTATGAGTGCTCTGGGCCCCGGCAATCACAGGCACACCCAGATCTTGCCCTGGCCCACCACTATGGTATCTGGACAAGCTGCACTCAGAGGCAGCCCTGCTGCACCTTTTGAGAGATGAGGCTCAAAGCAAAGAAGAACATGTAGTATTCGAACGGATCTGATGAGAGTGTCAAGGGACAAATGAAGAGATGGTAGGTCATCTTCCACGGGGTGCTAGCCACTCACAACCTCCCACACCTTGGGCCACCAAAGGATACTGAGAGCCAGGTTCAGGCCAAGGCCTCCGGTCGGGGGGAACTGGACCTTGTTGTGGTACAGAGGACTGTCAGGGAGGACATTCTCTTGAATGGATGCCTTCACAGGGCCCTGCAAAGAGAGGTAGGTTGGTGGACGGTCAAGAGCACAGTGACCTCCAGCTGTTCTAGCACTTTAGGGAAGGCTACTGAGGCAGATACCAATCCTTAGCTCATGCTTTATGGATTCAGTGTCCATCCTCTGAGCAGAAATAGGTTTAGAATTTCCCCTACACACACACACACACACACACACACACACACACACGTAAGAACTGTTTTTGAGTCCTACCTCCTCCCAAACATCACACTTCAACTTGCCCTGAAGATCTGGATACTCAGAAGAGCAGAGCAATGCAGCAACTTGGAACTTCCTACTACTCAGGCCACAGCACAACACAGTCTCCATCAGCAATTTGTAATGAGCTTTGTAAAATGCCAATTTCTAAGCTGTGAGCCCCTGGGGCCCTTATCACTCCCTGATCACTCATAGCACAGCTTCCCATCTGGGCCCTCTGTCCCTAGAGCTACTCACCACCACAGCTTACTTACAGGAAGGTAGGAGACAGGAAAGTCAAAGTTATAGTCTTCAGCTTGAAGCTTATAAACCAACTTCATCATTGGGCCACTGAACATAAAATTTAAAAAGAGGAGTGAGTGTGTAAACATGAGGAAGTACTCAGCCCTTCTCAAGTAGTAAACCTACGTACCTTGGGTCTAAAAATTCCATTGCAATGCTGTACTCCACAGGGTTCACACGCCCCTGTAGGCATCGGAGATTCCAACCAACAAGGACACCATCCAGGCTGCCAAAGATGCTCTCCACCAGCCATGGGAAGATGGCATGCAATTCCTAAAACAGTGCACAGAATGGCAGCTGGAATGCTCACTGAGTACCAGGGGCCATCCCTGACGCTGTTCCAATAGTCAGCACCATGAAGTGCCCAGCTGAGGTCACTCAATAGAGACCCACAGAAGCTCTGTTCCAATGGCCAAGAGTAGCTGTGAATTTTTCCGCTGGCGTCACATAACTCACCAACCTTATATTTGGGCCAACTGAGTCAGCCTTCGACATAAAATATTTTTTAATATTTATTAAAATATTTATAAAAACATTTATTTTTATTATTTCAAAAATTATGTGTATATGTGTATGGGTGTGTGCACATGAATGCAGGTGTCTGCGGAATCCAGAAGCAGGTGTCAGATATCCTAGAGCTGGAGTTACAGATGGCCATGAGCTGCCTGACATGGGTGCTGGAAACTAAACTTGGAGTTCTCTGAAAGAGTAGCAAGTGCTCTTAAGCACTGAGCCATCGCCCCAGTCTCCCTCACCCCGTCCACCAATGTTTGTGTTTTGCTTTGCTTTGCTTTTTTTGAGACAGTCTTGCTATGCTGTAGGATGGCCTTCAACTCACAGAAATCCTCCTGCCTTACCTCCTAATTGCTGAGACAACTGTCACTGTGCAGGCAAATATAACATGTTTTGGGGGCTGAAGATTTAATTCAGTGAAAGAGCACGTGCATACCTCGTATGAGGCACTACTTCAGATCCCAGATCACAACCACCACCAGAGGTTTGCTCTGATGGGGCAGAGAAACAGCTCAGTCAGTGGAGAGCTTGCTGCACAGCATGAAGACCTGGGTTTGATCCCCGACAACCATAAAAAAAATAATGGTGTTATGGCACATGCTTATAATCCCAGTACTGAGGAGGCAGTCAGGAGAATTCCTGGGGTCTGCTGGCCACCCAGCCTGGCCTAAAGAGCAATGCACAGGTCCCAGTGAGACTCTATCTCAAAAAACAAGGTGGATAGCTGCTGAGGAACAACCTGAGGTCGCCCGATGGCATACACAAGTATACCTTCACATATATACAGAGACACACGTGCACCTCCACACACAAACACTATTCCCCCAAACCATTCTGATCTTAACAGACATCTAGTAAAAAGGAGAGCAATATTCTTTTTAAAATCAAATCACCGGAACATAACAGCATATCAATTCACTGTCCAGGCCAATTTCGTGGGCTCAATAATTCCAAATGTGTACTAAACTCAACCTTAGCAACAATGGATATTTGGGACAGGATACGTCATTGTTGTTGTTGTTTTGAAACAAGGTCTCATACAACCCTGGGAGATCCTGAACCTGCTATGTAGCCTGGCCTTGAACTCCGATCTTCCTTCCTTCCAGTGCTGGAACTACAGCAAGCATTACTATACCAGGCTTTCAGGTGGACACATTTTTATTGCAGGAAGCTGTCCTGGGCATTACAGGATATTTCTAGCATTTCTGGCTTCTACTACAGACACTTAAGAATTATAGGAAATGCCCAAAGGGAGTTGCTGGCAAAGCCGTACCTTGGCTGGAAAATCCTCAATGACTTTCACCAAATCTTGGCAACGCTGTGCAAAGGGCTTATTTATAGCGTCAGCTTTCAGGCTAGCCTAGAAGACAATGTGAAAGAATTGTGAGCAGTCTTGCCTTGCAGTGCCTGCAAATAGTCTATGTCTAATCAAAAGACAATCGCAAGCAATAAAAATCCATAATGTTGTGCATGGGTCCAGCATTTCATGCATGTGCCACAAGAAGCTTCTAGAGAAGAGAAGCTGTAATTCTATCACTTTTAGACTAGAAAGTCTCAGGTGCTTTCCCTCAGGCATCCTGTTAGCTCACAGTGCTGCATTATTGAAAGGAAACTGACTCCCACTGACCCACAAATAGGGGCCAGCATTAGGGTCAGACCATAGTGAGGACAGGAACCCTGTGGCATGGGGACCCCTTACTCAGTCCACAAGTGTTGAGTTATACACAGGAGGTGCAAACTTCCCACCTCCTCAACCACCCATGATTGCATCACTGTGCTCATTAGTGAGAATGGCCAACACCGCACAGTACAGAACCCCTCTCTCTTAACCAGTGGAGAGTGACTTACTGGAATTACTGCTTTAAAAAATAATGCAGTTTGGAGAGGGTTTGGAAGAAGGAAAGAGAAGTGGGAAATTATATAATTATATTATAAACTCCAAAAATAAAAGAAATATATTTTTTTAAATAACAAAAAATATTGTAGTCTGAAACTATATATGGCTTCAGCCAACTCAATATTCATCAAGACAACTAATAAGCCAGAAAAATATTCAGGACAGGAACCAAGGAGATCTACTGAAGGTCCTGAGCTGTTGGGATAACACACTGACTCCAAGGAGAGGTGGCCTCTGGGCAAACAGGCTGAGATCAGGAGGTGCTAGACTTTCAACAAGCAGGCTTGGACCAAGGATTCTAATGCCTTGACCACCCCACCTTCAAACTACAAGAAATTGCCTGGGGCCTGTCTCAGAGAGGCCAATCTGACTGACTGTTCAGGCCGTGGGCCAAGACAGCTGGCTCTAGCAAGTTACACTGAGAAATACTCCTTAAAAAAAAAAAAAAAAAAAAAAGGCTGGGCATGATTGTGCAGTCCTTTAATCCCAGCACTCAAGAGGCAGGGGCATGTGGATCTCTGTGAGTTTGAGGTCAGTTTGGCCTACAGAGTGAGTTCCAGGATAGCCATGGGCACACAGAGAAACCCTATCTTCAAAATCAAAACCAACAAAAAAAAAAAGCCTATGAAATATATCTTCTGACAACTGGAATGAAGAATCCTTATCATTCAAATCTGTCTCCATCTGCTTTCCCAGCTTCATGTTCTAATACTTAAAGCCCTAGCAGGCAGCAGTGTCCCTCTATTTTTCACTGATAATAATGATAATTATTAGAACATTTCATACATATATAGAACTTATATATCATGACTACTGATATATATTCTTCTTATTCTAGGAACCAAAGGAAATAGCACTTGATTCAGCTCTTGTTTTTAGTTTTCAGAGGAAGTTTCACTGTATAGCTCTGGCTAACTTGGAATTCCCTAATTTCATTGTGTAGCCCAAGTTGGCCTAAACTCCTTTTTTCCTTTTTTGGGGGGATGGGTGGGGAGCATTTCTCTGTGTAACAGTCCTGGATGTCCTGGAACTCACTCTGCAGATCAGGCTGCTCTCAAACTCCCAAGAGCTCAGTCTCCAGAGTGCAGGATGATAGGCATGAGCTATCTACCACACCTGGCACTGCCTCGAACTCTTAACCTTCCAGTCTCAGCCTCCCAAGTACTGGCTGAATCAACTAACTTGGTAAATGAGAAAATTCCAGTTCAGAAATTGAGTGCACCCAACCAACATCCTGCACTAAGAGAAGGTACAATAAGTATTCTAACACTGATATTGGTATTATTTCCTATTAAAAAAAAAAAAAAGGAAAATCCAGTAAAGTTTTTCAAATCAGCTGAGTATTATGGCACATGCCCATAATAATCCTTGCACCTGGGGAACAAAGACAAGCAGGACTACAGTTCAAGAGGTCAGCACAGCCAGGCATGGTGGTGCACGCCTTTAATCCTAGCACTCAGATGGCAGACAGGTGGATCTCTGAGTTCAAGGCCAGCCTGGTCCTCAGAGTGAGTTCCAGGACAGCCAGAGCCGCACAAAGAAACCCTGTCTCAAAAGCCAAAGAAGCAGAGGGCAAGCAGCATGGATTAATAGCAAGACTCCTGTCTAAAAATGAGACCTTCAGATTAGTGGAAAGAAGTTCTAAGTTCCTCAGCTACAAATTCTCACAGGCAGCTGACACTTACCAGGAGGAAGCTGGGCTGCTGTAGGTGAGGGAAAGCCATTGCAGTCTCCCAGGGAAAGTCACAAACAGCCGCCTTAGGGAACCACTGTGAAAACACAAACACAAAATCTCTGTTTCTTCTACACAACAGATTATACAATTGCACAATGTATGGGAGAACATTTGTTGAAATCAGCACAAACCACACACCATGTATTCCTTTGAGTTGCGAAATGCAGCAGGCATACAGACCACAGTAGCCAGCTTCAGAGCTAACTTTGTGGTGGAGACTACTGGGTAATCCTTATACGGCACTTGTTAGATATCAGGATTGACTTTAAGAGTGTCTCACTTATTTCCTTATCTAATTACCAGTGACAGGCAGAATTCTTGACCATCCCCAAGATTCTTCTTCTTGACTATTCAATCAAACACCCATCCAAATACTGTTGTAAAGAGATTTTTAAAAGAACAACTGAAGTACAATGTCAGTGGACCTTAAGATACAGAGCAGAGCTCATCTAGAATTCAAGACCTTAAAGAAACTGGATTCTGAGACCAAACTGAATAAGCTTGGAAGCATATTCTTCCCTAGAACCTGCAGATCGGATCAAGTCTGGATCTGGGCCTTCTCCTGCCCTAAGCAGATAAGTCAGTATCTGCCTGGATTTGTGACTGGTTATACAGCAAATGCAAAGGGTGCTCAGTTAGGCAAGAATAGAAAACACATCTTCACAGTAACCCCAGAAGTCCTGAACTACATTGCAAACTAAACCAAAATGACTGGGGCAGCATAAAATTGTGGACTATTTGATAAGGGTAGGGCTCTAGAGGGGACAAATAATTCCTCACAGGAAGCAGGCAGCTGAAAGTTCAGAGATGTCAAACGTGGGTCTTTTCGGGAAGTGGGCAACGACTCCTACACACTTGCTTTTAAACTGTCAGTCACGCCCCATGCCAGCGTGAAAGTGCTTCGCCCGACCCCTCAAAACCCACTTTCATCAGGAGCTGCTTCCGACTCTTTTTGGGGTTTCTATAAAGACGCCCTCCGACCAAGCTTATCGCTCCACAGACTTCCTTTGGCAGCACTCTGAGAGGCTGCGGCTTGCCACCATTTGGTGACCACAGTTGCTCTATACCGCAAAATCTTCGAGACAACCCTATTACAGAGGAGGAAACTGAGGCCGGAGAGGTCGGAAGGTAGAACCTGGACCCATACCGAGTTCTACGACGAGCAGCGCTTGCTGAGCCCAAGCCTCAATTTTCACTCCAGGTCCTTCCTCCCTCCCTCAACTCTAGCATCGAGCGTCCATCGAGCCCCCACGGGGCCTGTCTGCGAGGACTGCGCAGGAAGGCGGCGGAAAGGCATGACCCTGGAGGATGGCGGGAGGGTGCAGCTGGGCCCTCGGTCCCCGCCGGCCCCGCTCAGGCCGAGCTGCCGGGCGACCCGAGTCCCACGGCTCGAGGAGGAACGGAGCCGACCTCGACGGGGGCTCGAGACAACCGCACGCTGCGGGGCTGCCTCGCGCGCGGCTGCCGCCACTCACCTGCAGTGCCGGGAGCACCGATCTCGAGTTTCGCAGAAATGGAAGGCGCCATTCGGCCGCTCGGCGCCGCAGTGTCGTCATCAAGCTGCGCCGGGCGCCACGCCCCTTGCTTTGGCGCGAATTAAAGAGGATGGAAGTAAGATCTGAAGTGCGGAGGAAAGCAAGGATATTTATGGGCAAGAATTTTCTAACCAGGGCTTCACGCAGAAATAGGCTCGAGAGTTAAAAACGGGACTTCACGAAACTTAAAGGTTTCTACAGAGAGGCGGGGCGTGGTGGCACACTCCTTTAATCCCAGCCCTTGGGAGGCAGAGGCAGGCGGATCTCTGTGAGTTCAAGGTCAGCTTGGTCTACGGAGCGAGTTTCAGGACAGCCAAGGCTACGCAGAGAAACTCGGTCTCGGAAAACAAAACAAAAAATCTTCTTCCTTTATAAGCTAATTAAAAATTTAAAAAGCCGCCTTGTTAGAGCTCTGAAGGAGTGCTTCAAGCACGGAATCTGCACAAGATAGATAATCACATGCAATCATGAATACCTGTCAACGAACAAGCATTTACCAAGTTCCCAGCATATGGGAGGGACTGTTCTGGGTGCCGCTACCTAAACCAGCGGTCCATCAGGGGTTTGATGGTCAGACAGAGGACAGCTTTCCACCACTCCATGTGCATGCCCAACACACTGCCCTGTGCGCATTAGACGTTCAGAACAAGTCAAGCAATCGACTATGTAAAGATCTTTCTAGAGACTTGCCCTATATACTGGAGCTGCTGGCTAAGACCTGCGGGGACCATGCGTGGAAACGGGTGGCCAGTAGCTGGCGCGGTGTAGATTCCTGACAGGCTGTGCCAGGTAATGTCCGCAGGGTGGGAGGGGATGAGCGGAGAGGGGAAAGGAGGGAAGAGGGGAGGAGGTAGGGTGTATGGGAGGTACACTAGGCCCAATGCTCACCTTTTTCAGGCTGCAGAGATTGAGTCAGGAGCTAGTGGTGCTGGACTTGAGGCTTCCACAGGGCTGGAGGCGACGAAACTGCAGAAGCTGGCATATGAACCCAAAAAGGATGCTGGGTGCCGAGGAGATGGAGCTGTAAGAGCTTGGGCAGACTGCGGGTACGGATATCGACCCCGAGAGTCAGTGCTTCCAAATTATAGTTCCGAAAGACACGCCTGGTTTAGATCCCCTCCAGACTGCCTCTGTTACTCTGAAAAAGCTCCCCTCCCCCAGCTTCATTCTCTCCTCATCCTCTCTCCCTCCCTCTGGATGTAGGTCTTGTTGTCCTGGAACTCACTACATAGACCAAGCTGGCATGGAACTCATAGAGATCCTCCTGCCTCTGCCTTCAGGATGATGGGATTAAAGGATGGATTTTCAGGGCAGTGGCTGGGCTGGCTCCCTCTGGAGGAGGTTTTGTCTTGGAAGCCACAGGGCTCACTTGAATTTGTTTTTCCAAGATCCTGGTGGACGTGCTGAATCGGAACATAGCTGCTTGAGGTCTTTCTGATGCTGATGCTCTTGAGATCTTTCTGAAGTCTATGTGTGCTGGGCAGCGATCCCCAGGACTTAGTGTTCATATTTCTGTACACATCAGACACCTGAGGTCAGGGCTGGCCTTTTGCTCCTTCCTGGATGTTGATAGGGGGATGCAATTCAACTTGAAACGAATAGGCAGGCCTGCCTGTGGGTCCCCTCCCTCGGTCTGAAGGCCCAGCCATCTTCTGGAGCCCTAGTTGGCCCCACTTTTGGGAGTGTGTGCTGGATCAAGGACTGGTCCAAACAGACTAGTGTCCATTTGTCTAAATCATGTTCACACACACCCCCTAAGATTTATTTCTTCATATGTGTGCCAGCAGGCCAGAAGAGGGCACCAGATATCATTATAGATTGTTGTGAGCCACCATGTGGTTGCTGGGAATTGAACTCACGACCTTTGGAAGAACAGCCAGTGCTCGTAACCTCCGAGCCATGTCTCTAACCCTCCTCCTCATCTTCATTATGCCGTCTTCCACAAGCACAAGCACAAGCACAAGCACGTGGCTAAAAATGGCTTTGGTCCCTGTTCTGACATCCTCTGAGAAGAGGGCAGGCAACCCTGGCTTCCAGGCCCAGATTCAGCTCCCGCTCACACAGCAGGGCAGGCTGCACATCTGTCTTTATAATATGGACTGGAGCCACCTGACTGCCTTGGGACAGAGTGGGGGATCTGAGGCAGCAGGATAGCCACATGCTTAGGTGTGAAGGTCTGACTTTGTTCTCATAATAGAGAAAGAGGAAACAAGACCTTAGAAGTATAGAGTTGTGGAGCCTGAAGAGACAGACAGCTCCATGGGTAAGGGTGTGATGGGGAATTGATTTGAATCCCTACCACCCATGTAAAAAGCTGCTTGTGACTATAATCCCAGCATTTCGGGCAGAGACAGGTAGATCCTGAGAGCCCAATTGAAATGGTGAGCATCTGGTTCGCTGAGAGACCCCGACAGTACAATAAGATGGAGAGCAGTAAAGGGAGATGCCCAGTGTTCTGCTCTGGCCTCCTCATGTGCACACATCTCATGTAAGCCATCACATATACATTTACATATACACAGTGAGAGACACACACACACACATGCTAGACGAAAGGTCTTCAGGCACAGAGGGAACATGATTCAGTCCAGCACGCATCCCTGTTTGGGTTTAGCGTAATCATGTGTCATAAAAGCTGTCCCTCAGAACATGTTGTGTGGAAGTCAGGAATCTCACACGAGCTATACTGTTTAGTCCGTGCCCTGAGCCACTTGAGGGTGCTATTGTCAAGGCGCACTATCTGTGTGAAACACCTGTTGCATATTGAAGGACTGGCATGAAAAGGGACTATAGGGACTATAATCCGGAGCTGGGTGTGGTGGCACACACCTTTAATCTCAGCGTTCTGGAGGCAGAGGCAGGCAGGTTCTCCGTGAGTTCCAGGGTAGTCAAAGCTACAAATAGAGACCTTGTCAACACCCCCCCCCAAAAAAAAGCCCAAATAGAGACCCTGCCAATAATCCCCTCCAAAAAAGCCCAAAGAAAACGAAAGCAACAGCTTATGAATATATACAGGTAAACATGCACTTGTCCCTCAGGGTCTGTAGGGGCTTCTAAGCCCACTGCTCCCCAGTGACTCCCAGAATCTACAGATGCCCAAGCCCTTACACATAGTGCCGTAGTGTTCCCATGTGACCTATCACATCCCCTCTGGTAATTTTTTTTCTTTCTTTTTTATTATTACTATTTTTGCAGCACTAGGGAGTAGCAGATCTAGGACTCTGATACTATGCCCGGCTTTCCACCCTTGGTCATCCTAGGGTGTTCTAGGTAAGAACCCGACAACTCAGCTGTCCCAAGCTCTGTACTTGGCCACATAATTCTCACCCTTCCGCTCTGCCTCCGGAATGCTGGGATTACATGCCTATGGCACATGAGTTGTACATGGGAAGGCTAGCCACAGCTCCATAGTGAGGTCAAGTTCGGAACAAGAATAAGTAAATAAATATCCCAGCGATGTTTGTGTGGTGTGAATGTGTGAGTGTGTATTTATGTGATCACAAGGCTGCCTCGGTGCACATGTGGAAGTCAGGAGACAACTTGTGGGGTTGGTTCTGTCCCCAGGCTTAGCAGCAGGATTTTCTGAGCCATCTCACCAGCCCCAAACACTCTGTTTATTTTTTAAAGGTGTATTTATCTTTACTGTATGTATACGGGCATTTTGCCTACATGTATGTGTTTGTGTGCCGCGTATATGCAGTGCCTGAAAAGGGCCGGAAGACTGGATCAGGTCCCCTGGAACTGGAATAACAGATGGTCGTGAGCTACCATGTAGGTGCTGGGAACTGAACCCAGGTCCTCCGTGGCAGCAGCAAGTGTGTTCAACTGCTGAGTGATCCCTCCAGCCCCAACCCTACACTTTCCTTTAAAAAAAAAAATCTCATTATAGATCAGGCTGGCTTTGAACTTGGCACATAGAGAGGCAGGTCTTGAACCTTGGCTCTTTCCTCCCATAAATCCTTTTGAGAAGCTGAGCCCCATGATAAACATTCTCTACCACTTTTATATTTGTTTGTTTTTCAAAACAGAGTTTCTCTGTGCAGCCCTGGCTGTCCTAGATGTAGCTCTGTAGACCAGGCTGGCCTGGAATCAGAGATCCTCCTGCCTCTGCCCTCTAAGCACTGGGATTAAAGGTATGAGTCCCCATGCTCAGCTTGTCTGCCAATTTTTAAAGGTTTTATTTTATTTTTAATCACGTATGTATGTGCATGTCTGTGCATGGTGTATGTGCATGTGCCAAAGCTGTCAGAGAGTGTTGGGTGCCCAGAAGCTGGAGTTGGGGCTGGTAATGCTACATGGCGTGGATGCTACGAACTGAATTCAGATCCTCTGCAAGAGCAGCACGACTCTTCACCCCAGACTCTCCCTAGCCCTGCAGCCACTTTTGGATACTATTAAAGCACAGGGACTTAGAGTGCGTTCTATGCACTGTCCTGGTTTTGCTACAGCCAACTAACCAGTGTTGGAAGACCCTGCTGCTAAGGTTCCAGTCCACCCTGACCAGATAGCCTTTCTGAGCTGATGGAGGACTCCCTTTGTCTGCAGGGCCTCCTGCCCTCTGCCTGACTTCATCTGGAGAGTGGCTGGAGGCATAGATGCCTCTAACTATATCTGCAGTGTGATCTTTGACACTGTTCCCTGATACACTCTCTTCCTCTGCTGCCCCAAATTGAGCATATTGGTCAATTTGGTCACAAAGCAAGCCTTAACAGATACAAGAAGATTGAAATTAATACTTTGTATCCTATCAGACCACCACGGACTAAAGCTGGACTTGAAGAACAACAGAAATGACAAAAAGCCTACACACACACACACACACACACACACACACACACACACACACACCACACGGAAACTGAACAACTCACTACTCAATGAAATCTGGGTCAGGAAAGAAATTAAGGACTTCCTAAAATTCAATGAAAATGAAGGCATAACATACCCAAACTTATGAGACACAATGAAAGCAGTGGTAAGAGGAAAGTTAATAGCATTAAGTGCCTTCATAAACAGATTGGAGAAGAACTTAATGGCTCACCTGAAAGCTGTAGGAATAAAAGAAACAGACACTCCAAGAGGAGTAGATGGCTGGAAGTAATCAAACTCAGGGCTGAAATCAATAAATTAGAAACAAAGAAAACAATTCAAAGAATTAACAAAACCAAGAGCTGGTTCTTTTAGAAAATCAACAAGACAGACAAACCCTTAGACAAACTAACTAAAATGCGGAGAGACACTATCCAAATCTACAAAATCAGAAATGAAAAAGGAGACATAAGGGCTGGAGAGATAGCTCAGCAGTTTAAGAGCACTGACTGCTCTTCCAGAGGTCCTGAGTTCAATTCTCAGCAACTACATGGTGGCTTACAACCATCTACAATGGAATCTGAGTCCTTCTGGTGTGCATGAAAACAGAGCATTCATATACATAAAATAGATAAACCTTTAAAAAAAATAAAGGTGTGCACCTGCCCTGCTCTTTTTTTTTTAAAGAGACATAAAAACAGACACTGAGGAAATTCAAAGAATAATTAAGTCTTACTTCAAAAGCCTATACAACACAAAATTTGAAAATATAAATGAAATGAACAATTTTATTGATAGATTCCATCTATCAAAATTGAGTCAAGATGAGGTAAACAAATTAAATAACTCTATATCCCCTAAGTAAATAGAAGCAGTCATCAAGTCTCCCAACCAAAAAAACGTACAAGGCCAGATGGTTTCAGTGCAGAATTCTACCAGACCTTCAGAGAAGAGGTAATAGCAATATACTTCAAAGAAGCCAAAACCATACAATGGAAAAAAGACAGCATCTTCTACAAATGGTGCTGGTCTAACTGGATGTCTACATGTAAAAAAATGCAAATAGATACATATTTATCACCCTGCACAAAACTAAAGTCCAAGTGGTCAAAGACCTCAACATAAAACCAGACACACTAAATCTGTTGGCAGAAAAAGTGGGAAAGAGTCTTTATCTCATTGGCATAGGAGATAACTTCCTGAACAACAGCTCAGGCTCTAAGATCAACAACCAATAAATGGGACTTAATGAAACTGCAAACCTTCTGTAAAGCAAAGGACACTGTTAACAAAACAAAATGACAGCCTACAGACTGGGAAAAGATCTTCACCAACCCTACATCTGACAGAGGGCTAATATCCAGAATATATAAAGACCTCAAGAAATTAGACACCAACATACCAAATAACCCAATTAAGAAATGGCGTACAGAACTAAACAGAGAATTCTCAACAGAGGAATATTGAATGGCAGAGAAACATTGAAAGAGATGCTCAAGATCCTTAGTCATCAGGAAAATGCAAATTAAAATGACTCTGAGAGTCTATCTTACACCCATCAGAATGGCTAACATCAAAAACTCAAGTGACAACACATGCTGGAGAAGATGTGGGTAAAGGGGAACCCTCCTCCATTGCTGGTGGGAGTACAAACTTGTACATCCACTTTGGAAATCAATCTGGTGCTTTCTCAGAAAAAAATGGGAATAGTGCTATACCACTCCTGGGCATATACCTGAAAGATGCTCCACCATTCAATAAGGATATTTGCTCAACTATGCTCACAGCAGCTTTATTCATAAGAGCCAGAATCTGGAAACAACCTAGATGTCACTCAACCTAGAAATGATAGAAAAAATATGTACATTTCTGCAATGGAATACTACTCAGCTATTAAAAACAAGGAAATCATGAAATTTGCAGGTAAATGGATGGAACTAGAAAAGATCATCCTGAGTGAAGTAAACCAGAAGCAGAAAGACACACATGGAATATACTCACTCATAAGTGGATATTAGCCATATAACATAGGATAAACATACTAAAATCTACAGATGTAAAGAAGCTAAAAAAAAACAAGGAGGAGCCTAGGGAAGATGCTTAATTTTCCTTCAGAAAGGAAAATAGGATAGACAGCGGTAGCCGTGGAACAGAGGGAACAGGATGGGAAGCCTAATGGCCTCTAAAAGAGTCCACCAGAAGGGGATGGAAGCAGATGCTGAGAGTCACAGCCAAACCCGGGGTAGAGCACAGGGAGTCATAGGTAAGAGTGGGAGAATAGAAGGACCTGGAGGGGACAGGAGCTGGGTCCACGGGGTCTGCAGAGACTGATGCATCAAGGACCATGCATGAAGAGGACCTGGACCCTCTGCTTAGATATAGCTAGCTGACAGGCAGCTCAGTCTCCACGTGGGTCCCCTAGTAAGGAGAGCAGGGGCTGTCTCTGAACACTGTCGCCTGATCTTTGATCACTTCCCCCTTGGGTGTGTGTGGGTTGGGCACTGCCAGGCCACAGGGGCAAAGGCCTCAAGCAGTCCTAATGAGACTTGATAGGATGAGGTCAGATGGTAGGGGAGGAGGGCTCCCCCTTTCTGAGCAATAAGGGAGAGGAGTTGGGGGAAGACCAGGAGGAGACAAGGGAAGGGTCTACAATTGGGATATAAAGTGAATAAATTATAAAAAACAAATTTAAATTTAAAAAAAGATGGATGTGCTAATTGCTCTAGGGGTCACCCCTCACTGTGTACAGGAATGAACGTATCATATCACATCTCATAAATATATGCAAATATTAATGTGTGTCAATCAAAACATTAAATGTAAAAACCAATTATTTTTCTAATTAAAGACCTTGATCTAATCAATTACCCAGGAAAGCTAGAGTGCCCATCCAGTTTCATCTCAAGAACCCCATTCTCATCTACCAGCTGGTACTATGATTAATTACAGTTTATTCACTTTGTATCCCAGCTGTAGCCTCCTCTCCCACCCCTTCCCAATCCCACCCTCCCTCCCTTTTCTTCTCCTTTGCCCCTCCCCCAGTCCAAGGATAAAGGAATCTATATGAAAACAGGAACCATCTTTCTGCTGCATACAGGAAAAACACCTTAGCAATAAAGATAGACCTCAGAGTAAGGGGATGGAAAAAGGTTTTCCAAGCAAATGGACTCAAGAAGCAAGCTGGAGTAGCCATTCTAATATCTAATAAAATAGACTTTCAACCAAAATTAATCAAAAGAGATGGGGAAGGACACTTCATACTCATCAAAGGAAAAATCCACCAAGATGGTATCCCAATTCTGAACATCTCTGTCCCAAATGCGAGGGCACCCTCATTCATAAAAGAAACATTACTAAAGCTTAAATCATATATCGAATCCCACACATTAATAGTGGGAGATTTCAACATCCCACTCTCTTCAATGGATAGATTATTAAGATAGAAACTAAATGGGGAAATAAAGAAATTAACATTCATCATGAATCAAATGGACCTAATAGATACCTACAGAACATTTCACCCAAACACAAGAGAAGATACCTTCTTCTCAGCACCTCATGGTACCTCCTCCAAAACTTAACATATACTTGGTCACAAGGCAAGCCTCAACAGATATAAGAAGATTGAAATACCCTCTGCATTTGATGAGCCCAGCCTGAATTAAAGCTGAAGCTCAACAAGAACAGCAGCAATAGAATACCTACAAATTCACAGAAACTGAACAATTTCCTACTCAATGACCACTGGATCAGGGAAGAAATTAAAGATTGTCTAGTATTCAATTGAAATGAGGACACCACATACCCAAACTTATGGGACACCATGAAAGTGGTGCTAAAGGGAAAGTTCATAGCACTAAGCGCCTTCATAAAGAAATTGCAGAGATCCCATACTAGTAACTTAGCAACACACCTGAAAGCTATAGAACATAAGGAAACAGATATACCAAAGATGAGCAGATGACAGGAAATAATCAAACTCTGGGCTAAAATCAATTCATTGGAAACAAAGAGATAATAATAATAATAATAATAATAATAATAATAATAATAATAATAAATCAATGAAACCAAGAGAATATCAACAAGATAGACAAACCCTTAGCCAAACTAACTAAAAGGCAAGAGAGTATCCAAATTAACAAAATCAGAAATGAAAAGGGGGACATAACAACAGACACTGAGGAAATAAAAAAAAAAAATCATTAGGTCATACTTCAAAAGCCTGTATTCCACAAAATTTGAAAACCTAAAGGAAATGGATGATTTTCTGGATAGATTTCACTTATCAAAGTTAAATCAAGATCAGGCAAACAACTTAAATAGTTCTGTAACCCCTAAGGAAATAGAAGAGGTCATATGGTCTCCAAACCAAAAAGAAGCCCCAGTCCAGATGGTTTTAGCACAGAATTCTACCAGACATTCAAAGAAGAGCTAATAATAATATTCCACAAACTATTACACAAAATATAAACAGAAGGAACATTGCCAAACTCATTCTATGATGCACAGTCTCCCTGATACCTAAACCACACAATGACTCAACAAAGAAAGTGCATTTCAGACCAGTTTCAATCATGAACATTAATGTAAAGACACTCAAAACATATTTGCAAACTGAATCCAAGAACATATCAAATACATCATCCATCATGATCAAGTAGGCTTCATCCCAGGGATGCAGGAATGATTCAAAATATAAAAATCATCAACGTAATCCACCATATAAACAAACTAAAAAAACAAAAACAACCACACGATCATCTCATTAGATGTAGAAAAGGCCTTTGCTAATATACAACACCTCTTCATGATGAAAATCTTGGCTAGATCAGTGATACAAAGTTCAGACCTAAACAGAATAAAGGCTATATAGAGCAAGTGATTGCCAACATCAAATTAAATTGAGAAAACTCGAAGCAATCCGCTAAAATCAATAAGACAACGTGGCCCACTCTCTATACCTCTTCAATACGGTACTTGAAGTTCTAGCTAGAGCAATAAGACAACTAAAAGAGATCAATGGGACACAAATTGAGAAGGAAAAAGTCAAAGCATCACTATTTGATAGTGTACCTAAGCAACCCCCCAAAATTCCACTATCGAAATTTAACAGCTGATAAACAGCTTGAGCAACAGGCTCAATACAAGATTAATTTAAAAAAATCAGTAGCCCTTGTGTACATAGATGACAAACAGACTGAGAAAGAAATAAGGGAAACTACACCCTTCACAAAAACCACAAGTATCTTGGTGTAACTCGAACCAAGCAAGTGAAAGACCTGTATGACAAGAACTTCAAGTCTCTGAAGAAAGAAACTGAAGATATCAGAAGATGGAAATATGTCCCTTGCTCATGGATTTGTTAGGATTAACATAGTAAAAATGGCCATCTTACCAAAAGCAGTTTCAATGCAATTCCCATTAAAATACAAACCCAGTTCTTTACAGGCCTTGAAAAAACAACAACAACAACAACAATCCTAAACTTCATATGAACAAAAAATACCCAATAGTTAAAAACAATCCTATATAATAAAAGAACTTCTGGGGTTATCTTCATCCCTGACTTCAAGATATACTATGGATCAAAAAAGTAACAGAAACTGCTGCATGGTACTATCATAGAAATAGACTGATTGATCAATGGAATTGAATTGAAGACCCAGGAATAAACCCAAGTACCTATGGCCATTGTATGGCCAAAACCATACAGTGGAAAAATGACCATTGTATTGTCATTGAAAAAATGGTGCTGGTCTAACTGGATGTCTACATGTAGAAAAAATGTCAATACGTCCATGTTTATCTCCCCGCACAAAACTCAAATTCAAGTGGATCAAAGACTTCAATATAACACCAGATACACTAAATCTACTAGAAGAGAAAGTGGGGGAAGAGCCTTGAACTTTTTGGCACAGGAGACAACTTCCTGAACAGAACACCACCAACTTAGGCTCTAATATCAACAATTACTAAATGGGACCTCATGAAACTGAAAAGCTTCTGTAAGGGAAAGGACACCGTCAATAGAACAAAACAACAGTCTACAGATTGGGAAAAGACCTTTAGCAATCCTACATCTGACTAAGGGTCAATATCCAAAATATCTAATGAACTCAAGAAATTAAACACCAATAAACAAAATAACCCAATTAAAAATGGAGCACAGAATTTAACAGAGTTCTTAACAGAGGAATCTTGAATGGCCAAGAAGCACTTAAAGAAGTGCTCAAATTCCTTAAGTCATCAGGAAAATGCAAATGAAAACGACTCTGAGATTCCATTTCATACTAGTGAGAATGGCTAAGGTCAAGAGCTCAAAAGCTGGCGAAGGTATGGAAAAAGGGGAACCCTCCTCCATTGCTGGTGGGAGTGTAAACTTGTACAATCACTTTGGAAATCAATCTGGTGCTTTCTCAGAAAAAAAAAAATGGGAAAAGCTTTACCTGAAGACCCAGCCATACCTCTTCTGGTTATATATAGCAAAGATGCTCCACCATACAACAAAGACACTTGCTCAACTATGTTCATAGTAGATTTATTCACAATAAGCGGAATCTGGAAACAACCTAGATGTTGCTCAGCCGAAGAATGGATAAAGAAACTGTGGCACATTTATACAATGGAATACTACTCAGCTGTTAAAAACAAAGAAGTCATGAGCTTTGTAGGCCAGTGGCTGGAAGAAGAAAAGATCATCCTGCATGAGGTAACCCAGACCCAGAAAGGGGCACATGGGGTGTACCCGCTTATAAGGGGATTTTAGCCATATAGTACAGGATAAGCATACTGTGAGGCACAGACCCAAAGAAGACAAGAAACACAGAAGAGTCAAGGGAGGAGGCATAAACCTCACTAGGAAGGGGAGATAGAATAGACAGAGGTAGTGGCTGAAGAGAGGGGACAAGGCAGGAGAGGGGGCACAGAGAGTTAAGAGGGTGGAGATGAGAGCTGGTGAGAGCAAGGGCAAGAGTATACGACTATAGAGAAAAGAGAAAGTGAGGGTGGGGGCATCTCTATGGCAAGCTGGACATGTAAGTTAGGGTGTGCAAGCGCAGACTCGTAGCAGCGAGGCCATACGGAGTGAAGAGGACCACCCACTAACTAGACTAGTCTCCTAGCAGACGGAGAGGAACACCAACCCACGCACAAAAAAACTTCAACCCAAAATCTACCCTGCCCACAAGATGTGCAGGGATGAAGATGGAAAAGATAGATTGAGGGAACGGCCATCTAATGCCTGGCCAAACCAAAGACCCAACTCATCAGAGAGCGCCAACCCCTGACACTGTGAAAATGCTCTGCTAAGCTTGCAGACAGGAGCCTGACAGAGTTGTACTCTGAGAGGTGCTACCCAGCAGCACCTCAAAACAGATGGCTGAGACCCACAGCCAAACACTGGGTGATGCTTAGGAAGTCTTGTGGAAAAGTGGGAGGAAAGAGAAAAAGACCTGGAGGTGACAGGGGCTCCACAAGATGACTCAGAGGGCCAACTGACCAGGGCCCAGAGGGACTTGCTGAGTCTGAAGCATCAACCAAGGACCATGCAGGAACTTGACTCAGGCCCCCTAAAAAGGTGGAGCAGATGGGCAGATTAGGCCTCCTGTGGGTCCTCTAGTGAGGGAAGTGGGGGCTGTATCAGACACAGACTTGCTTGGCAGCTTTTTGATCACTTCTCCCTGGTGGGACTGCCTTGCCAGGCCACAGGGGAAGAGGACAGGCTCAGTCCTGATGCAACTTGATGAGCTAGGTTGGGTGGGAAAGAGAGCTTCCTTTTTCTGAGGAAAGGGGGAGGGGACCAAGGGGTGGGACAGAGGGTGTGACTGGGAGAGAAGGAGGGACAGGGCTACAAGGATGTAAAGTGAATGAAATTATTTTGTTGCTATTTCATAACTGCGCTTTTTGCTATTGTTATACATTGTGATGTAAATATCTGCTCTTTGACACCAAGGACATTGTGAATCGCAGGTTGAGAATCACTGGCCACGTGCATGCTTGTACCGTGCAGTTCAGCTTGGTTTCTTCTGTCTTACGACAGGATGAGAGAAAAAGAAAGATTTCTACCTGAGTCGTTTCTGTCACCCTATGAGTAACGTGGCTGATTATTTTTAAAATAATTTATCTACTTTCATAAACATATCTAGAAATACATTAAAATCCCATTAATCCAGATACCCAATAATTCAGGGACTAAGCCCATTTTCTCTGTGTTGACATGAGGTTCAGCTTCCTTTCCAGACATGTAAAGTTGTATTTCCATAAAGAATAAGCTGAACTGATTAAATTTAAATATCCAGTCTTTGAAGAAATCTACAGTCCAAACTTTCAAAATCCTACACTGCTGCCATCTGGTGGTAAAAAAAAAAAGTTCTCTCTTCTCTACAAAACTAACTACGTATCCCAAACTGTTTGAACTCTGCCAATAAAAGCTGCTTTGGATAAATATACGGCAATAAATAAAAGCAGGGAATTAAGCAATTGTTTTTAAATGTGTCTTTTTATTATATATAGTTTAAATACCCACATAAATGCTGCTTTTGAACATGTTTTCTCACTAATTACTTATTAATTACTGCCTAGAAGAAGCTCCCT
This sequence comes from Psammomys obesus, assembly GCF_907164565.1. Classification (NCBI taxonomy): domain Eukaryota; kingdom Metazoa; phylum Chordata; class Mammalia; order Rodentia; family Muridae; genus Psammomys; species Psammomys obesus. The sequence goes on along the minus strand of NW_026591497.1, from coordinate 999,990 downwards.
AGCATGAGTTTAAAAAATAAATAAGTAACCGTTTTCGCTAAGCCCACTCTCTGTTTATTCTGTTAGTGTAACATAGTACTTAATAGCTCCACTGCCGTACGCTACCATCAGACCACAGTTTACCAGAGAGGCATCTTTGAACAAATAACCTAGCTGTTCTATACTTCACTTCCTTACCCATGAAATGGGGATAATTATACCACTTTTCAAATTTGTTATGAAAATGAACTATAGATGTATGTATATGCACATATAAATAGTACCTGTACATACCATTTTAATGTTTCATAGCAATAAAACCACATCAGAAGTTTCATCTTTGTGATGCACAACTCCACCACGGCCAGCCTATGGAGGCTTGGCCCTCCAAACCCACAGAAGGATAGCATTCACGAAGCACCGTGAGTATGAGAGTTCCCCACTTGGTCTACTGATGAACAGTGGCCAGGAACAGCAAACCAAAACATAATTCACCTTTTAAATGTAGATAGTATCCAGCTGATATGATCCCACAGCACCAACAGAGAAATCATTCTACAAGTTACACTAATATAACAGGGATTCTCTGTAACATGGAAAGGCTGAGAACATGCGCGCAGATAGGACTTTCATCTTCGCGTGTCATGGCCACCTAGCATTCTGTACATTTCTGTGTACCATACAACCTATTCCTAGGCTGTCTCTCACAAGGGCTAATAGTTACCTCATTCAAAGAATACTTTATGGCTCATCAATTAGGCACATGCAACCAATATTTTCTGGAGATACTATCTTATTGATCATCAATTATGCACATGAAACAATTCTGTACACCATTTTGGGCTGGGACACGTGAACAAAAAAATTGCTTTACAAACTTGAGTCAGTAAGCTTTAAAGCAAACTAGAATAAGATTAACATACAATTCAGGTGCATTATAATTAACACCCATGTGCAAAAGTCTAGACAGGCAATAATAAAGACTACCAATCTTAGCAGGATTTTGAGCCAAAAAAAATTATTGCAAAAGATATTTTTGACGAATTATGGTCATCTAAAGAATTATTCCTGAGCTATAGAATAATATCAGTCCAGTTCCAGAGGAGGCAAAAGAATCAGTTGTTAATCACAGAAATGATTTGTATTTTGGTATCTCAAAAGTTATTTGAAAACAATAGACAAAAATAATTTTGTCTATTTATCTTGGAAAGGTCACAAAACTAAGATATTGGTGTACATCTATGAGAACCTGAACCACAACAGAATGGATAATGTTTTTGTAGACAGAACTGACAAAAGAATACCTGTGTAGTTATTTAGAGTTTGGCAAAGCACTGGGCTTTTTTAAAAATTTTTAATGATTTTTCATAAAAGTTCCTTGTATCCATAAGGGAAGATAACATAGTAATGACACAAATGTTTCTGGGTGTAAATAACATTGTGTTGCTTATTATCTTTCTTCCTTGGATCCAAATGGCAACAAAGAAATGTTTTTATATACTTGACTCATAAGTAGAACTACCCATCTTGAGCACTCAAATTCTCAGTGCATGTATGTGATGCATCACAAAGAACAAGGAAGAGAGGTATACTGGGAACTTCCCGGAGTGGTGCCAAGAAGTGAGAATAATCAACTTGTAAAGAATTGGTATTCTCCCCAAGAGTGCTCTCATGTTCTCTCTCTCTCTCTCTCTCTCTCTCTCTCTCTCTCTCTCTCTCTCT
>NW_026591497.1:968722-998279 GCF_907164565.1 Psammomys obesus | reverse complement strand
TCTCTCTCTCTCTCTCTCTCTCTCTCTCTCTCTCTCTCTCTCTCTCTCTGCCCTCTGCAGTTGAGGCTGCCCTCAAACTTTTGAGATTCCTGTCTTAGTCTGCAAAGAGGCAGAATCAAACAAATCTGCCTCCATTTCTGATAGAAAATTAGTATCTTGATTGGCTATCACTTGTCATACCCTGAAGGATGTGACTGAGTTATAGAAAATGCTTGCTCATCAGCCTGTTGTATGCCTCACTGTTGATGGCTGGAACCAGACTGTCTCCTTTGTTACTGTATGCATCATCCGTGAGCTCTGCTAGGACGGGGTTTTATGTTTCTCCACTCGCCACATTCCTAGCTCTTGGCAGACTACGCAATGGACAATTGTTGAATGAATGGCAAACATGATCAATGGACTCACTGATATAATTTGCTGGCTGTATATAATGAATATATATGTTAAATAAGTAGTTTTTCCCTGTAGTAATAATGAACATATAGAAATGCAAATGGAATATACTCCATTCACAAGTCACAAAACTGTAGTCACAGTATATAAGAACGAAGAAATAATTTTTAAAAAGGAAGAAATGTAAATGTATATTATTGTTGGGGGCTTGGGAATATAGCCCAGGGGTAAAGTGCTTGTCGAGCATTCTTGAAGCTCTGGGTTCAATTCATAGTACTACAATAAATATAAATAAACAAAGAAATGCCACTTCTCCAGAAAGTAATAAGTAAATCAATACAATTCTGATTAGTATCCCAAAAGAGTTTTTAAAAAGATTTATTTATTTATTTATTTATTTATTTATTTATTTATTTATTTATTAAGTATACAATGTTCTGCCTGCCTATACACTGGCACGCCAGCAGAAGACACCAGATACCATTATAGAAGGTTGTGTGGGTGCTGGGAATTGAACTCAGGACCTCTGAAAGAAGAGCCAGTGCTCTTAACCACTGAGACATCTCTCCAGTGCCCCCAAAAGATTTTTTTTATCAACATAGTTACATCATGTAAAAGAATAAATATCAAGAGTAGTTCTCAAGGAGTATCTTTAAAAGCCCAACGATAACAACCACCATCATTGCTGCCACCCACATAGGTGCTGAGACAGTGGTTCCTTCTCATTCCAGGAGTTGTCTACCAGCCCAAGGGGAACCTCCATTCCAGCATTCCTTGGGTAAAGAGCTACTGAAGGACCATCCTGCCATTTTACTTGGTCCTCAGCCCTCTCTGTGAGTTCTGCCCCAAAGAGCAGTGACATTCAGATGTTACAGAGTTCTCCGGCTTCAAGGATGTTTAAGGATTTTTGTACAGATGTGAAGTGTTGAAGAACATGAAGGCTTTCTGGTCTCACTTGGTTGCTTCCAAACTCTGACTCCGGTTAGAATGCTGAAACACACACAAATTGCCTCAAAACACAGATTTGCATTCATTTGTATACAGATGTGAAATTGGTAGATGATACAGTGATACCACTTATAAACTAGATAAGAACTTCTGAGCTCAAAAAGAAATTAGAAGAGATCAGTTTTCAGGGCGCTTCATTCCAGACCTATGGAAATCTTCAGTCTGTAATGAGAAGCAGAGTTATGGACAGGAGAACTGGCCATAGCCTGCACAGATGCTCTGCATATGGATCACCTGTCTAGCGCCATCCAAGTAAGTCAGGACCAACGGTTGTAAAACATAAAAGGAAAAAGTTGGGATGGGGAGATGGGTCGCTAAGTAAAAATGTCTGCTGTGTAATTCTGACCAATTCTGTGCGATTCCGGGCTCAATACCCAGAAGCCATGTAAAAAGTTGGATATTGGTGGCATTCATCTGTAATCCTTGCACTCTTAGAGCAATATAATTAAAAATCGGTGAATCAGCAAAGGGCACTGTTGTCAGAACAAAATGACAGCCTACAGATTGGGAAAGGATCTTCACCAACCCTGTATCTGACAGAGGACTAATATCCAGAATATATAAAGAACTTAAGAAGTTAAACACCAACAAACCAAATAATTCAATTAAAAAATGGGGTACAGAGCTAAACAGAGAATTCTCAATAGAGGAATATCAAATGACAGAGAAACACTTAAAGAAATGCTCAACATCCTTAGTCATGCAAATCAAAACAACCCTGAGATTTCACGTTATACCCATCAGTATGGCTAAGATCAAAAACTCAAGTGACAACACATGCTGGAAAGGATGTGGAGAAAGGGGAACCCTCCTCCACTGCTGGTAGAAATATAAACTTGTACTGACTTTTTTCAGAAAATTGGGAATAGATCCAGCTATACCACTCCTAGGCATATATCCAAAAGACGCTCAACTATATAACAAGGACATTTGCTCAACCATGTTTGTAGCAGCTCTATTCAGAATAACAAGAATCTGGAAACAACCCAGATGCCCCTCAACGGAAGAATGGATACAGAAATTGTGGTACATTTACCCAATGGAATACTACTCAGCAATTAAAAACAAGGAAATCATGAAATTTGCAGGCAAATGGTGGGAACTAGAAAAGATCATCTTGAAGGAGGTATCCCAGAAGCAGAAAGACACACATGGTATATACTCACTCATAAGTGGTTATTAGCTATATAATATAGGATAAACATACAAAATCTATACTCCTAAAGAAGCTGAACAACAAGGAAGACCCTAGGGAAGATGCTCAATCCTCATTCAGAAGGACAAATGTGATAGACATTGGACACAGGAGAATACAGGGAACAGGACAAGAGCCTACCACAGTCGGCCTCTGAAAGACTCTACTGATAGAGGTTTCAAAGCAGAGCCTGAGACTCATAGCCAAACTCTGGGCACAGTGCAGATAATCTTATGAAAGAAGGGGGAGACAGAAAGACCTGGAGGGGACAGGAGCTACAAAAGGAGAGCAACAGAAAAAAAAAAAGTAAATAAATAAATAAAAAATAAAAATAAAAATAAAAACTAAGTCCTGGAGGCCCTGCTGAGACTGATACCCCCAACCAAAGATAATTCATGGAGAGGACCTAAAACCCCAGCTTAGGTGTAGCCCATAGACTCAGTCTCCAAGTGGGTTCCCTAATAAGGGGAACAGGGGCTTTTTCTGGCATAAACTCAGTGACAGGTCCTCTGATCTCCTCCCCCTGCAGGATGCAGCCTTGCTAGGCTACAGAGGAAGACAATGCAACCAGTCCTGATGAGACCTGATAGGCTAGGGTCAAACAGAAGGGGAAGAGGACCTCCCCTATCAGTGGACTAGGGGAGGGACATAGGGGAAGAAAAGGGAGGGAGGGTAGGATTGGGAGGAGACAAGGGAGAGGGACACAGCCGGGATTCAAATTGAATAAATTGTAATAAATTATAATAAAAAATTTTAAAATAGGTGAATTAATTAAAACTTATGATTGGCTATCTTGGAATACGCTGCGCAGCAAAAACAAGAAAGCAACAACTGACTTGGTAAAGTTGTCCTCTGATAATCATGCCCATGTATGTGTACATACATGTGTGTTCATGTGTCAACATAACTTAAAAAAACTTTTTAATAAGAGGGATGAATGAAGACAAGCATTAAAATTGGGCTAAAACCATATTACAAGGCTGATTATAAGCCACAAAACTTATTCTGAAAAAAAAAAAAATCTGAGAGGTTTTGCAGGTGTTAGAATGTGCCTTTGGTGAACATGATAAGATTCAAAAGAGGACACCTGGGAACCAAGGTGTAATTCCAAGGTCTAAGACCAAGGCGGGAAGTCCCACAGACAGCCCATCATTTTGGCTTTATAAAATGTAAACTGGACAGCAGCATTTTGAAAGCAGTGGACCACATGAAAAGGAAAAGCCTCTTACAGAGACAACTCCACACAAGAGAGGATGAGGAGAGGAGAGGAGAGGAGAGGAGAGGAGGGGAGGGGAGGGGAGGGGAGGAGGGTGATCTTATGGAAACATGAGTGGAAAGGGCTGCTGTGTCAACAGCTGTTGCTGCCCTGAGGATGACTCAGGTAAGAGAAACGATTGTAAGGAACAGGGATACAGTTCATGAGGAACTGGCCCCGGGGTCTTCACAGAACTCACTTGGAGAAGAATGTCGTCAGTGTGACGAAAGTGGAGCATTTGAGCGTGAAACCATACCCCAGTCACTCACACTCTAAAAACTCACCTCAAAGAGAGTCTGTAAATGTGTTATGTTACGTGAATGTGTATGTGTTAAAAGTTCCCAGAAAAAAAAAATAAACCCACTAAACATCAGAAAATGCACAGAGGAGAGAAATCCTACAACCAGGGTGAATGTGAAAAAAAGCTTCATTTAGAAAAATCACACTCAGTGCACCACAGAACACACAGCAGAGGGTCCTAAGCATGCGGTGTAGGTGAGAAAACCTGCCATCAGTCAGGCCTCACTGTGTGTCAAGAGAACACAGCAGAGCAGACGCTGTCAGCGCGGAAAATGCAGAATGAATGCCCTTCTGCTAGAAAACATCAGGGAACAAGAGAGGGCCAAATGGCGGAGACTGTTTGGTCTTCAAAATAGACTTTTATATTGCACACACAGCTGCCCAGTGTTTCTCAGCTTCCTGTTGCTCTGAGCAACAGCATGTAACTGAGTTCAGCCAACAGAGTACGAAGAAAAGAGATGACCACTTTAAAACCTGCCAACAAAACCACCTCCCCACAACCCTCCCTGACTTCTCAGTCTCTGTAAGACTGAAGAACAAGTGACTGTTAGGTGGTCCTGGGATCCATGGGTGGAAGATGGATCATGGCTTATCTGGTGGTATGAATGAGAAAGGTCTCCATAGGCATATGTGTGTGTGTGTGTGTGTGTGTGTGTGTGTGTGTGTGTGTGTGTATATTTGTATTTGGATGGATCTTTGGTTCCCAGTTGGTGGAATGTTCAGCAAAATATTAAGATGTGCAGCCTTGCTGGAGAAAGTATGTCATGTCATGTGGGGTGGACACTGAGGTTTCAAGGGCTCAGTTAGGCCCAGCCCAGTCTCGCTCTCCTTGCCTCTAGCTTGCGTACCGGATATGAGCTCTCAGCGGCTGCTCCAGCACCTTGCCTACCTACAGGCATGGGCTGACCCTCTGAAATGGTGAGTAGGCAAAAAGCCTTTTCCTATACATTGCCTTGGTCATGGTTTTTCTTCATGGGAATATAAGAGTAAATAAGACGAGAAAGCATAAATCACTTAAGCTGTCCCCTAAAATTCTCTCCTTCTGCTCTACATGAGTCAGGGATAAAAATTTTAAATAAAAAAAATTAGGTTCCACGGGTAAGAGATCATAGATCTGAGTGCAGGTGGGAATCTCACCTGTTCTGACAGGAGTAGCCTGCACCTAGGCTGCGGGTGCCCATCCCTGTCAGTGTGGCACTGGGGGCGTGAGGCAGGCAGGGATAGGGCACATGGTGCTATCTGGCTTGGGTCTTTGCGCTTTGAACAATTTGGTCACGTGGTAAAGGGGACGACAGGTGGGAGTGTGGGTGGGTGGGCGGTGTCAGCCACCAGCCAGAATAGTTCCTTACTCACTGTAAGAAAGTCTGAAGGGTACGGATACAGAAGCAGATTCAAAATAATAAATCAGAGGCAGAACAGCTGAGCGCCCAACCTGCCATCTGATCCCTCCCTCCCTCAATTTGGAGCTCAAAGACCCAATCAGCTGACTTTCTCAGACCAATTTCCGTTATGAACATTGATGCAAAGTACTCAATAAATACTCACAAACTTCTAATACAAGAACACATCAAAAACATCATTCAACATGATGAACATGATGGCTTTATCCCAGGGATGCAGGGAGGGTTCCATATATAACAATCCATCAATCTAGACCACTATACAAACAAACTGAAAGAAAAACAAAACATGATCATCTCATTAGTGCTGAAAAAAACCTTTCACAAAATCCAACACCACTTCATGTTAAAAGTCTTAGATCAGAGATACAAGGCACATACCTAAAGACAATAAAGGTAATATACAGCAAGCCAATAGCCAACATCAAATTAAATCAAGAAAAACTTAAAACAATTCCACTAAAATCAGTATAGTATTTGAAGTTCTAGCTAGAGCAGTAAGACAACTAAAGGAGATCAAGAGGATACAAATTGGAAAGGAAGAAGTCAAAGTATCATCATTGCAGATGATATGATGGTATACCCAAAAATTCTACCAGAGAATTACTACAGCTGAAAGAAAATCTTCAGCAAAATGGTTGGATACAAAATTAACTCAAAAGAAAATCAGTATTTCTCCTTTATACAAGGATAAACAGGCTGAGAAAGAAATTAGGGAAACAACACCCTTCACAACAGCCATAAACTGTTAGAATTGATCTGGAGCTATTATGCATCCAAAGGTTAATTGTTTGCCCCACCAAGATCCTTAAGAGCAAATTCTCACATTTCCAAAATGATATGATGTAAACCTTGCCTCCCAAATTGTCCCTGATTGGCAAATAAAATTGACTGGGCCGGGCAGGAGAAAGATAGGTGGAGCCAAAGTTGTTGGGCTTGGGGGGGTGGGGTGGAGAAGAACTACCAGGAGAGGGAGGAAGATAAGAGCATGTTGCCATTATTATAATAATGATTTATATGGCACACAACAGGTCTGATATGAAGGAGATTTAGTACGGAAAGGGGGAGGGAGGAGGGAGGAGGACACTCATGACAGAGAAAGAGACAGAGACACAGAAAGAGGGAGAGAAGCTGAGAGAGTGAGTGAGAGGGAAACTAAGTGTGCCCTTTTCATCTGGCACACGCCTGGCAGTGCACTTGTTGGCGGTGGCAGGTGATGACATCAGAGGCTGTTAGGTTCCTGAAAGAGGCAGGCTGGTGGAAAAGTCTGTATGCTAACATTCCTCCCTTTTTGTCTAATTAAAAAATGGCAAACTTGGGAAGGGGGGATGAGGCAGCAATGAGAATGTTGTGTTCAGAAAAGGCTGCTTCCTGCTGACTTGAGGGTGATGACATCTTTGAAGACATCTTTGGGGGAGCTGGTGAAATCCTGGGGGAGCTGGCTCTTTTACCGCTATCCAGTATGTGAGAATATCCGCGCCAAAATGGAGAACCAGCTGATGCAGTCTGGGAGGTTAGCCCGGAGCACCTGTCGGTAGCTGTTTTGGCACTGTCGTGGATATGGGAAATGCCTGGGCTTGACAGGATACTGGAACATATAGATGGGCAGAAGACAACGTTAAGTAGGTTAGGGAGAAAATTCTTTTTTTTTTTTTTTTAGGTGCACATCTGAAACTTGGACCCATGGTTTTGGAAATTGACGGAGGGGAGTCCCAAATGTGTGTGTGGGGGATCTTAACCTCTGAAACAGGCAATGGGTGGGAAACGCAGGCTGCTGATTGGCAGTACGTCTCTAGAATCCATCTGAGCTGAGAGATTGATTTGCACGGATTTCCTGTAACTTACAAGAATCCCTTCTAAGTTTACAAAGAAGATAAGTTTTAAACATGTTAGCATCACCATTGTTTGTCATCTACACACTGTAGAAAAAGGCAGCAGACACGCATCATTGCATCAGAACATAGCAGAGGCTTGAAAAATTATTTTGGGTTAACAGTGTGGACAATCTTTGAGGTGAGCTCAGGGAAAGTAGAAGCCTTCTGTGAAGCAGAAGGGCCAAAAGCTCACTGAATCTTGATTTCTAGTATAACCACATCCCATGAGAGAGGGACATCTTCCCTCTATCCAGAATACTGGATATCTATAAGTCTACCATAATGAAAACATGTTAAAGTCTATTCTTAAAAGACAAACCAAAGGAAATTTAAAATATTGAGCTTGGAATCATGACAGCAGATCATATAGTGAAATGATCTACCTGAGTTAGATTAATAAATCAGAATTCCATTGATTAATGTCAAATCTCTGGACAGTTTTAATACAACGATAGCACAGCAACCGATCTAGTAGTTAGTAGTTTTTATTTTTTTGGTAGTTAGTAGTTTTAACTAGCTAATAAATTGACTAATGAATTAACATAGTGGATTACCTTGGAATAAGGAGCTAATTGCCTGTTCTCTATCTGTTAAGCTATCATTAGCGTAGCCATTGATGCGATCAGAAACCTGACATCAATCAAAATGACAAAAATGATTAGTCAGTCCACTACCTCAACAGTTGTCCCAGGTTCCTGGCCTCCATGTTAACACAGGTAGAGGCACTCTGGACATGAGGCACAGAACATGAGAAGCTTTTGCTACGGAGGAAGAACACAGGAGAGCCTGACCTCACCTCTTTTTCAGCAATGAGAGACAATACCTCTCTGGGCATACAGATTGTCCACAGTTCAGGCCCTAGCAGCAGATAAGGCATGGGAGCAGCCTCCCCAGTGGGTTAGTGCCACAGTCCCGGATTGAAGTCACCTGTCCTTATGCCCAAATCTTCTCCGAGACCTTGGGAGTTACTGTTGGGATTTGGAAGCCTTTGTTTGTCTTTTGAAAGCAGAATGTAAAGAAATCAGAGAGAAAAGATTTTTAAGCGTTGGGAGGCAGAGCCTCGGAGAGGAGAGGCTTTGGGAACACAGAGCAGTGCAGATATCCGGGAGTCTTTTGTCTGGGGTTGTGAGAATTTAGAAATTTGGTGTGCCAATAGTGGGGCTTTAAACGAGGCCAGGTTTTTGTAATAGAGCCTACTGGAAGGGGAAGGGGAGGAGCACACTCAGAGCTCCTATAGGCTGGCTGCTGGAGGTCAGGGATGAACAGGTCCACACGGAGAGTTACATGAAAGATTCAAACTCAGAATTAGAACCAAATTACCAGACAAGTGGTCTGCACAGACCTCCACAGCAGTCTTGCAAAAGCTGCTTGATGCAGAGTAGCTGTTGGCGGGAGCAGGGGTGTGTTGGTTGCCCTGACCCACTGCATGCTTAAGTCACACAGCGTGGGAGAGAGCACCAGGCAGCATGAAACAGGGTTTGGAGAAAGAAAGGAGAGATATTCATCTCCCCCCTCCCCCAACTGCTTGGGCAGTATATTGAGGCCAGATTTGATAAATTTAGAAGCTAGGTGCAGGGGTGTGTGGTTCTCCCGAGGAGAACATCCAGATGGAGCTTGGGGGTCAGAACAGGGAACCATCCCCTGGGTGAAGAGAGAAATAAATTAGCTGCAAACCTGACCCCAGGCGTCCCCAAGGGTACAGAGGAAACAGATACCAAACGGTACAAGCCCATGCGGGTTATCATGCGCTTGCTGGGAACAAAGGGAAGACGTCCGAAAGGGCACGGTTTCTACCTAGTGCTAGGATTTTCCACGACGGGGGGGGGGGGGGGGGGGGGGGGGGGACATGCTGGTAGAAGAGAGAATCTCACCCAGGGAGAGGGGTCCAAAGAAGGTCAACAAAAATGGCTATTGCCACTCACACTGACCAGAGCTGAATGTAGGAATATGGCGACTGGAGGACCACAAAGTGAATCTGTGTGTGTCAAGACAGCGGGGGAGCAATCACCAGTCAGGGCAGCAATGATTATGGTGCCACATCAGCATATTTGGCATGAAGGAGATTTATTGTGGGAAAGGGGGAGGGGCAGAGAAAGAGGAGGACACCCACGACAGAGAAAGAGAGGGAGAGACAGCGGGAGGGAGGAAAGCCAAGAGAGTGAGTGTATGCGTATGTGTGTTGGGGGACGTGGGGGGGGGGAGACACGGGGCTTTTTATCCAACACACACCTGGCAGCGCACCTGCAGGTAATTACATCAGAGGTTGCGTTAGGTCCCTGCAAGAGCCAGTGGACACATGCAGGCTAGTGGAAATGCCTGTATGCTAACAGCCAAGGATTGGTGTAACCAGGAGCACATGGCCTACAACAGCTTACACGGAGAACCGGCATGAACAGAGCAGTCCAAATGGAATCTGTGCAAGCATTTATGGGGATTTTGGATAAGGAGTAGACAAGACAGCTTACGGGGTTAATATCTATCCAGCTCCAGTGCGTGAAGGCTTATCAAAAGTCTAACAGATTTCCGTGTCTTTAATTTATATCATGGCAGGCTGAGGCATAGCTGCCACCTTAATAATTATGTGGCTCAATATTAAATCTTAATAATTCCACGACAACACATAATACGAAATATCTTGGTGTAACTCTGACCAAGCAAGAGAAAGACCTCGATGGACAAGAACACCAAGTTGCTGAAGGAAGAAATTGAAGAAGATCTCAGAAGATGGAAAGATCTCCCACGCTCATGGATCAGTAGGATTAACATAGTGAACATGGCCATCTTCCCAGAAGCAGTGTGCAGATACCCGTGAAAATCCCAGCACAGAAATGCTATGTAATGCGCTTGTTTCAATCTAGGTGTGGAATACCGGGCTGGTTCAGACCGCCCACAGCAGCTGACTATGATTTGTTTCATGCTCTGCCAGGGGCCTGATTTTGCCAGCTGCCGATAGTTTATAATTGGAATTCTGAGGACTCTTGAAAGAAAATAATAAATGCCAGAGGCCCAAGAGAGGCAACAACTGCTGTCAACCCCTAATCAGCAGGTGCCCCTTTCCCCTCTAAACCTTTCTAACCGAGTGTTGGGTGGTTGGAATGGTGGGAAAAGGGTGGAGTAGCCAGAAGTCTGGCTACAAGTGGCTCCAGATGTGTGACTATGCAGGATGGGATATCTGGTTACAAATGCCGTAGAGAGAGTAGCAGGAGACGAAGGGGTGAATATTTTGTTTCAAAACATTATCAACAGGTTTATTGGAGCAGCTGCTGCTAGGCTTTCTCCCACTTTGCTCCCAGAGATTTTTCTATTTTTCTCCTCCTCCTCCTTCTCCTCCTCTTCCTCCTTCTCCTTCTTCTTCTTCTTCTTCCTCTTCCTCCTTCTTCTTCTTCCTCTTCTTCCTCTTCCTCATCCTCCTCCTTCTTCCTATATTCCAGTCCCAGAAAAGTTTGGAAGAGTGGCTGAGCAGTTTGAAAAAGTATAGGTAGAAATGAGGAATCCAAGAAACAAAAAATGGATGAAATAGAAAGACCAAAAGGGTCACTCTAGTCTCTCATTTTTGAAAGGGTTACAGAGTTGGCTGTGCAACTGGAAAAGTTATGGGTGGCAGACGAAGCTCTCTTGCTTAGGTCTCTTGCTGGGTCTGAGCCTTTTATTTCTCCCTTTTCTGGTGCTACTCACATGAGTAGCAAGAGAGCAAGAGTAACCCCAGGAGAAAAGATGGACACACAGGCAGAAGGCACCCATACCCAGCACTTTCAGTTTCAAGTTTCTGCAGCCCCTGGGTGGGGTGGAAAGCTGGGTGTGCAGCCAGGAGGAGGAGGCCATGTAGGGTGACAGGGCTGAAGAAAAACAGCCTGTTTCAAGAGAAAGTGTTAATCTTGAGCCAACTACTCCAACAGAGGAGGGGTGGGCTGGGATTACAAAATCACTGTTGGTTTTCCTAGTAATTGTACAACACATGCCTGGCAATGGCCCTGATGATGATTATGATGAGAGAGCATGGCATCCTATAGAAATGATAGATCTGAGGCATTTTAAGGAGGCCATACATTCCTACAGAATTCACATAAAACAAATATTAAGTTGGGCTACCCAAAATAGAATTATTTATTCCCCAAGACTGGAAGGGAAACAACTGTGGTAGAGGCCAGTCAGAAGTTATAGTGGTTAACTTGGTGGAAGGAAGAAGCTGTGAATATTTTACAGCAAAATCGATCAAGGGGAATAGTCAAGATGAGCTGATTGGTGAAAGGTGGTACTCGGAATTACAGATTCAATTTGATGATGCTGTTATAGAACAATGATGGTTAGCAGCTTTAAGAAGTTGGAATAGGGGCCTGCAGGAGTGGCTCAGAGGTTAAGAGCGCTGACTGTTCTTCCCAAATGGTCCTGAGTTCAATTCCCAGCAACAACATGGTGGTGCATAACCATCTATAATGTGATCTGGTGCCCTCTTCTGGCATGTAGGCATACATGCAGAAAGAATACTCTATAAATAGTAAATAATTTTTTTTTTTTAATAAAGAACTTGGGATAAAGTTGAAGGGACCAGGAAAAGGTCTACCTCATTTAGTATGTTCATTCAAGGCTCTGTGGAGGCCTTCACAGATTGTGAAGAAAAACATATCAGACCCTGATGTAAGACAGGTATTGTCAGAGATCTTGTTGTATGAGAAGAGTTATTACACCATTAAAGGACCTGGCAGCACCATTGGATGAGTAGATAAGGAAGATGACCTGTATTGATTCTCAGGAGTATCATCCTAAAATCATAGGGCAAGCCCTTGCTAAGCGTCTCCAATACCAAAATGTCTGTTGCTCCAATTGCGGAAAATTTGATCATTTACAAGAAACTGTGACTAAGCAGCCAAAAGCCTCAGCTCTCGAAATGGCTAGTGTGTTAACTGGCTTCCACTAGAGAAGTGAGCAAGCCATCTCTAGCAGCCATGGGTTTAGAAGATCAGTCCTGGGCTTCCCAGGGTTTGCAGTCATTGTTACAAGGGATACCAACTGGACCAATGAATACAGGGATTTCCAAGGCAACTTCTTGCTATCAGAAAATTAAATGGGGTCCTGGCAGCTCAGAGACCCACAGTTAGCCAGAAAATGACAAGCAGGCAGAGAAAGCACAACTCGTTATTGCCAACCTCGTGCATGCTGCTGTAAGAGTGCTGCTCTAGACCTGGCCGCGGGTCATCTCTTACCCTAGCCTCAAAAATGCAGTGCCACAAAACAGCCACTGCAGTCTATGATTCTTTGCCCTCAGGGGCAGTAGGGATGATCTTGGGGAAGAGTGGATTAAAATCCCAAGAATTGGGCACCCAGGAATTACAGATGAGCATTTCAAAGGAGAAATTAAAATTATGGCCTATATTTAAAAAGAAATGCAAATGAAAGCAAGTTATAGGATTGTGCAAATGTCTTCATTTCCTTGTATTAAGGGCAAAGCCACTCCAGTAGGAAGAAGGAGGGGAGTAGAAGTATTGGAAAATGTGTATTCTGGCAAAGGTGGTTAATGATCAGAGGCCAAAATTAACATTGCAAGTAAATAGTGTTGAAATAAAATGCTTGGTGGATACAGGAGCTGATGTGACTATCATTTCCCAAAAATCTTGGAATTCAGAATGGCCCCTTCAGAAGGTTTATAAACAGTTTATAGGAATTGGAAAAGTATCTCAGATAAAACAAAATATCCAGTGATTACTGGAAGATCAAACAGGGACGTTAAGACCTTATATAGATGACATACCCATAAATTTATGGGGAAGGGATCTTTTACAACAATGGGGAACTCAGATTAATATGCTGGCAGTCCCAGAGATGGTTCCTGATAAAATTAGAGGTGAAATGGTCAATGCTCCTGGGGAAGGTATTGATATGGGACATCAAAAACAGCCGCAGGCTGTGCCAATTTTCCAAAAACAAGACATTCCAGAGATTTCAATTTTATAAGGTGTGGTGGAAATGCCAAAGTACCAATTGCCCTACCCTTTAATGGTTGACTGATAAGCCTGTGTCGGTAGAATAATGGCCCTTAACTAAAGAAAAATTACAGGCACTTGAGCAGTTGGTACAAGAGGAGCTGGAGGCTCAGCATCTAGAAGAGTCTACCAGCCCATGGAATTCCCCCGTGTTTGTTAAAAAAAAGAAATCAGGAAAATGGAGGATATTAACATCGTTAGGTAGACTAATTCAACCAATGGATGTATTACAGCCTGGAATTCCTTTACCTTTGTTATTCTTAAGTCATGGCCTATGATAGTAATTGGTTTAAAAAATGCTTTTCCACAATCCCCTTGCAGGAACAGGATAGGGAAAGATTTGCTTTCTCAGTACCTGCTTATAATAATGGTGGATCAGTGTAAAGATACTGTTGGAAAGTTTTTCCACAGGGGATCTTAAATAGTCCAACATCATGTCGATATTTTGTGCAACAACCACGAGAAATAATTTATAGGTATTTTCCTCAATTCATTATTTATCATTACATGGATGATATTTTATTGGCTCATTCTGATGCAGATACTTTAGAGAAAATGTTTAAGGAAACACAAAGAATGCTACAGATTGCTTCTGAAAAAATACGGAAAGGAGAGTTTATTAACTATTTGGGTTATAAAATATGTCAACCACAAAAACTACAGATCTGAAGAGAAAAGTTGCAAACTCAGTGATTTTTCAAAAATTAATGGAAGATATTATTTGGCTACAGCCTACCACTGGACTAACTACTCAAGAGTTAAGTAATTTGTTTCAAACTTTACAAAAGATTCAGACTCAATAGTCCAAGATGGTGAACAAGCGGAAGCAGAGAAAGAATTAACTCCGGTAGAACAGAGACTAAGGGATGCATATGTGTATCAAATAGATCCCAAACTTGACTGAATTTTGGTTATTCTGCCTTCAACTAATACTCCTACTGGGCTCATAATGCAAAAGGAAGATAGTATTATGGAATGGATTTTGCTAGCACACAAATTGAAAAATTAAAGACTTACATAGAATTTTTTTTTTTACTTAATCATAAAAAGTATGACTATGTCAATTTTCAGGAACAAAATAAGCCAATATTTTAGAACCTTATACTAATGTTGAAATTGTCACTATAGGTAGTCAATGAAGATTGGCAAAGAGCTAGTATTAACTATTTAGGAGCAATTAACAAATTTTCTAAAAGTCAGCATCTTCAGTTTATAAAAAGAACTAATTTGATTCTCCCATATATTATAAAGCGAATGCCAATTCCTGAAGCACCACATTCTACAAGTGGACCCAAGAATCAACTGGTATAGCTATTAACAAAATAGTCTTCTAACCAAAGTTAATTAAAAGAATATTTCATATTCATCAAAGAAAAAAATCCCCCAAGGTACATCTCAATTCTGAACATTTATGTCCTAAATGCAAAGGTGCCCACCATTGTTAAAAAAATAAATTACTAAAGTTTAAACTGCACACCAAACCTCTTATAATAATAGTGGGAGACTTCAGCACCCCACTCTCACCAATGAGCAGGTCATTCAAACAAAAAATAAACAGAAATAGTGAAGCTAACAGATGTTACAGCTCAAATGGACTTATTAAATACCTACAAAAGATTTCATAAAACACAAACACAAAACAATATACCTTCTTCTCAGCACCTCAGGGAACTTTCTCCAAAATTGACCACAAACTTGGTCAAAAATCAAGCCTCAATAGATACAAGAAAATGGAAATAACAAGGCCTTTCCTGTTTCCTACCAAACCATCATAGAGTAAGGCTGGACTTTATAAACAACAGAAAGTCTACAAACTTGTGGAAACTGAACAACTCTCTACTGAATGACCAGCTACATCAAGGAAAAAATAAAGAAATTAAAGACTTCTAGAATACAATGAAAACAAGTGCATATATACATAAACTTATAGGACACAATGAAGGCAAGGCTAAGAGGAAAGTTCATAGAACAAAGTGCCTTTATGAAGAAATTAGAGAAATTTTATATTAGCAACTTAAAAGCACACCTGAAAGCTGAGAATGAGATCAGGGAAACAACGCCCTTCCCAATAACCACAAATAATATAAGATACCCTGGGTTTACTTTAACCAAGTGAAAAACCTGTATGACAAAAAGTTCAAGTCTTTGAAGAAAGAAACTGAAGGAGGTATCAGAAGATGGAATGATCCCCCATGCTTACTGGCTGGTAGGATTAACGAAGTAAAAACGGTCATCTTACCAAAAGCTTATAGATTCAGTGCTCAGCCATCAAAATTCTAAGACAATTCTTTAAAGACCCTGAATGAACGATAGTCAAGTTTGTATGGAAAATCAATGAATCAAACAAACAAACAAACAAACAAACAAAAAAAAAAAAACTCAGGATAGCTAAAACAATCCTGTACAATAAAAGAACTTCTGGAGGTATCACCATCCCTGCATGGTATTGGCATAAAAACAGACTAGTTGATCACTGGAATCAGATCAAAGACCCAGAAGTAAATCTAGGACACCTGATTTTTTTTTTTTTTAAAGAAGCCAAAACCATGGAACAAAGAAAGCATCTTCAACAAATGGTGCTGGTCAAACAGGATGGCTGCATGTAGAAGAATGCAAATAGAAGCCTATCTTCCACCTTTCACAAAACTCAAGTCCAAGTGGATCAAAGACCTCAACATAAAAGCAGATATACTGAACTTGATAGAGGAGAAAGCAGTGAATAGCCTCCAGCGTATTGGTACAGGAGACAACTTCCTGAACGGAAAACCAATAGCACACACGTTAAGATTGGCAATGAATAAATGGGACCTCATGAAACTAAAAAGCTTCTGTAAGGCAAAGGACACGATCAATAGGAAAAAATGTCAGGCTATAGAACGGGAAAAGATTCTCACCAACTTCACATCTGATAAAGGCCTAATATTCAATAGCTATAAAGGACTCAAGAAACTAGACATCAACAAACCAAATAATCCATTTTAAAAGCTGGGGTACTCAACAGTTAAGAAAAACATTATGAAATCTGCAGACAAATGGGTGGACCTAGAAAAAAAATCATCCTCGGTGAAGTAACCTCTTTATCCCCGGACTTCTTGTAGACAGAGTAATTTTTGGATGAAAGTTTTTGTTGGGGGGCTGTTGTTCCCCTCTCTCCACTAATGGAAAAACAAATTGTGGTATGGAAACTGGTGAGTGGACAGGCGGCTGCAGCCAGAGCTAGAGGTGACTTTGAGGTTTCCCAGACTAAGGGGAGCCATGAGCTGGGACAGATTGGACCCAGGACCCCCGTGAATGTCTCTGGGGTCTGGGAGTGGCAAACTGCACTTTTGCTTGTCCCAGTGGCAGAGGCGAGGGCTTAGTCCCAGGCAGGGGACCCTCTCTGCTCTAGCGGCCAAAGAGCAGACTCCACTGGCTACTGTGGGCCCAAGTCTGAGAGTAGGGCACTGTAGGCCCCTGCACTTTCCACATAGGCCTGCGAGGGAATGCACCTGCGAGTGAGTGCGTACAGAGCCCCAGACCCGCCCGGGGACCCTCTGCACTAGCAGCCAGACATCAGATCCCCACCACCCACACCTGTTGTTGATTACTAACATTTAATATTGATGTATCTTTTAGTTAAACAGTGGTTACTCCTAAACCAGCTGTATACCAAATCACCACACAGAGACTAGGATGTGTTTAGTTAACCTAGAGCACAATGCTGGGCAATAGTTACTCCATCCTAAACCTCCAAGCCCACACAGCTTCCTCCCCTTCAGATTTCCCACATTATACTTGCTTTTTAATCATATCTTAGATCCGGTTCACTTCTCCTGATGTTTCCTGGTCCACTCCTCTCCTCTCACTCCTCCTTTCTCCTCCCCTCTGGACCAGGATGTCCCACCCTATTCTCTCCATTGCTCAGCATTGGCTGGTTGTTTTATTGACAATACAGAGAACAAATGGTGGCATGTTTACACAAACTTGAGACAGGTGTTGCTTAGAATAAATATCACAATGCAAAGTCTGGATTAAAACCAGATAGTGGGGTAAAGAAATCAGCATTTGAATGAACAAGGGTAAATTGCATACATTCCACAAGAACATTATACCAACATTTCTCCCTTTAAGTCCAATAAAAGGCTCCTTTTCTTCCAATACAATAATAATTATAAACGTTATGGAAACTATTAGGTAAGATTTACATGTGCAATGTCCAGTCCATGTGCATTTGGCAACTTAGGAAAAAGTATTTGATTATCTATGCTATCTTGACAAGTTTCAAGTTCTATACCTAAATTAATTTTTATCTTTAATGGTATTTCCCATATAAAAACATTTTCTTAAATTCTAAGCAACTTAAGCTTAATTGTGGAACTATAATTATTTTGTCTTTAAACTCACCAGAACTTAAGAAGGAAGAAAATTAGTTACTGAAGTAAATAGGAAATGCATGTTAGCAGCTTCCAAAAATTAAAAAATTGACAGAGACAGATTGCTGCCTGAACAATCATCCAGAAGTCTCTATAATGTTGGAGCACCATATCCATCCAAGCTTCTGGCTCAGTGTATTTGACATATATATGAAGCAGGAACTATTAAGGACATGCTTACCCTGTCTTGGCAGAGTTCGGCAGTCAACTTGGCCTGCATTTAAGCTTGCCCATTTTTTTTTTTTTTTTGGCAGAATTCTGTCTGTTGTGAAGCAAGGACATTTTCTTTATCCTGGTGGTTGTTTTGCCACATTTGAAGCCATCTCCATATAAAGGTTCTTCAATGCTCATCATCTTTTTTGAGGTAGACTGGGTGCTGTCAGGAGATGACCTGTCTCATTGTCAAAGAATCTTTAAAATAATAAAAAAAACATTTTTAAAATGCCATATCCTGTAGGTCTCTGAGGTTTTTGAAGACTTACTTATCTTTATTTAATCTATCTATTGAATACCTATCCATAGAATAATCTACCTATCTATATGTTAAACCTAGAATGTATAGTCTTGTGATAAATTAGACTAGTATCTGACATGACTATGAGTTGATTAACTAACCATTAACTTGTATTATCTAATATCCTAACCTTATTTTCTCTTTGAATAAGATCATTAACAACTTATAGCCATCTCCCAATGACAATAAACATTCACAGCCCCAGAAAATAACAAAAAACCTACCAACCCCCTTAGCAGGGCCTGCTACTGATGGTAGCCAGCAATAAGTGAAATTGGACATCATTCTCATCGATCTTTTCTAGCTGATTTTTTTATTAACACATAGAAATCCTGCTAGGGAGCCCAAAGGAAATTAGGGAAAAATGGGTAATTAAGCAAGTATTAACATTTGTGGTCCAGTCTTTGAATGCTGAGAAATTTCAGGCTTAACAGAAGTCCTGTCTGGAACAGTCTAAAATACTGGACCAGTTGAGATTAGTAGCTTTCTTCAAAGCTCTGCTGGGAGCAGGCTTTAAAGAGAAACATCAATTGAAGCAGTTGAGGCAGGAACATGCAGAATGCTGGAACGTGCAAGATGCTGGAACAGATGAGTCAATGTCTCAGCATGCTGGAAGGATGAATTCTATCAGGTTTGATCCAGCGTCTCCAGTGTTTGGTCTTTTTGTTCTGAAAACATTTAATTTCTCACATGCATTATATGGTCCTAAAATTACAAATGTGCAGGATGAAACTAAACTGTAAATCAATTTTGTCTATGCCATTTAAAAGAATGGCATAATAAATTTTGAGGATATTACAGCCAAGTATTTTTTTTAAGATTCATTTATTGATTATGTATACAGTGTTCTGCCTGCATGTATGCCTGCAGGCCAGAAGGGGATCTCATTTATAGATGGTTGTGAGCCACCATGTGGTTGCTGGGAATTGAACTCAGGACTTTTGGAAGAACAGCCAGCCAACACTGCTAACCTCCGAGCCATTTCTCCAGTCCGTAGCCAAGTATTTATTGGCGATCTGTTGTTGAAGTTCTTGCTGGAAACATCTCTGTCAGTTTTAGAGTTTTTCCCCATGTGAAGGGATTAGCAGTTTATGTTACCTGTTTTGTTTAGTCTTCTTGATTTCTCTCTTGTGTGTGGTCAAGATCTTCAGGTGGTCTTCCTCTGTCATTTCTGATTTTTATTAGTTTTGATGGAACCCATAATTTCCTGTCTGAACATATGCAAAACCCCTTCCCCAGTGTAACACATTCCCTGCTCTCCATTTTGGAATTAGGACCTTTATATGCTGATCTAGTTCAGCAGTCCTTTTAAATTCCACTGTATCTTCGCAGATGTGCTACTTACCACATTTAAACATTTGTTTAAATTGATAAATCAGTTTAAACCATCTTTTAAAAATTATTGTTAGATATGTTCATAATTGTTTGATATCTGTAACAGGTTTCATGTCATAATGTCTAAAATATTGTTGAATTCCAATGGAAATACATCCTGAAGCACTATCAGCCCCAATTTGCAGAGGCATCTCCAACAAAACATATACCGTCTCTAATAAATGTATAACTTAGGATCATGCTCTCCAGACTTTAAGGCAAAAGCCCATTGGAATTCTGAATATAAATCTATGGCATGGTGCATGCATTTCAGTTACCAAAATCTGTAAAATAAAGTACAACCATTTGCCAAATTTCATTTCTTTGGCTACCTTTAGGGTTACTTCCTGCAGGTAGTGGAATTTGGTTATACAAAGAACAAGTGGGGCATTTTCTCACAATTTCTTTGGCATGTTGCCAAGTGAAAGAAAATTCTCTTTTTAAATATTTGTTATTAACATGTGGTTTTTATGAAATTTTGAGGCCTCTAACATCCTTCCTATCAATAGTTGATCAATTTCAGCATTGCCTTGTGCTAGAGGGCCTGGTATCCGTATGAGATCTGACATGTGTTATATACAATGGATTAGCTCTATTTCTGATTACTTGTTGTACCTGAAGAAACAGTGAAGTTAAGTCTGAATCATCTAAGTTAGATCAGCAGTTTCTATATGCAGAACAACTTTCTGCATATTGAGAGTCAGTGACTATATTAAGAGATTCTTGAAAATCTGATAACACCAAGAGAATAGAATATAATTCTGATTTTTTAAAGTGAATTATAAGGACTCTCCACTACTTTACTCAGATTTTCTGATTTATAACCTGCCCTTTTTGATTTATTGGCATCAGTATAAAATATGGAGCTCCAGAAATTGTAGTTCCTTTTATTATATGAGGGAGAATCCAATTAGCTCTTTTTATAAACTGAAGTCGCCTGCTTTGTGGGAATTTGTGGTTGTTGACTTCTCCCAAAAATTCACTGCATGCTCTTTGCCAATATTCATTGTCTGACCATAACAAGGCAATCTCAGCATTGGCAAAAGGCACCACAATTTCAGCTGGATCTATTCCAGCTAATTGACAGTCTCATTTTTCCTTTTAGGATCAATTCAGAAAGCTTTTCCATTAGGGTTTTAATTTTTTATTTTGTTTGTGTGCCAAAAATATCCAACTAAGACATAATCCTCCCTCTGTATAAGAATTCCTGTGGGAGAATGAGTGGAAGGCAAGATAACCAAAAAACAGGCCCTCTTTGGATCAATATGGTCTATATATGCATCTTGTAATTTCCTTTCTACCAGAGCCAATTCCTTTTCAGCTTCAGCTGATAACATTCTTGGACTATGTAAGTTCTTATCACTCTGTAAGGTTTGAAATAAGTTACTTAGCTCTTGAGTAGCTAAACCAATGGTAGGCCGAAGACAGTTAATATCTCCCGGCAATTTTTGAAAATCATTAAGAGTTCTTAATTGGTTTCTTCTAGTTTGTACCTTTTTCGGTCAAATTTTCTGTAGACCTAGTTTGTATCCTAGCTAATTAATAGAATCCCCTCTTTGTTTTTTGTTTTTGTTTTTTTTTTTTTCAGGAGCAATCTGTAATTCCCAACAAGGCAAAGTTCTGTTTACTTCATCAAAAAGTTTTTCTAATGTTTTCATCTCTGAATTAGCCAATAAGATACCCATATAATAATAAATTATGGATTGAGGGAAATTGCTTATGAATTGTCTGCAATGGCTGTTGTAGAGAATATTGGCACAAAGTTGGACTGTTTAACATCTCCTGTGGTAAGACCCTCCTGTGATATATCTTTATTGGACAGCTTCTATTCACAGTGGGTACTGAGAAAGCAAACCTTTCCCTATCGTGTTCATGTAAAGGAATTGTGAAAAAGTAATCCTTTAAATCAATCACTATAATAGGCCATTCCTTAGGTAACAAGGAAGGCAAAGGGACCCTGGATTGTAACGATCCCATTGGCTGAATAATTTTGTTAATTGCTCTGAGATCTGTTAACATTCTCCATTTGCCAGGTTTCTTTTTGATGACAAATACAGGAGAATTTCCAGGGCTGTTGGACTCCTCTATATGTTGAGCTTCCAGCTGTTCTAGGACAAGCTGTTCTAGTGCCAGTAATTTTTCTTTACTCATAGACTGTTGTTCAATCCAAATAGGTTGGTCAGCCAACCACCTTAGCGGTAACTCTATGGGTGTTTCATCGGCCATGGCTTCCCAACATGAAGATGAAAAGATGGCCTCTGCTGTATTTTGTTTATGGACAGCATGGACAATTTGTAACTGTTTTTGATGGCATTTAAACAAAACTTCTTAGTAATTATTTATTACAATTTTTTCACTTTGTATCCTGGCTGTGGCCCCCTCCCTTGTCTCCTCCCAATGCCTCCCTCCCTCTTCTCATCTTTTGCCCCCTTTAAAAAATCTTATTTATTTATTTATTTATTTATTTATTTATTTATTGCATATACAGTATTCTGTCTGCATGTAGGCCTGCAGGCCAGAAGAGTGCACAAGACCTCATGATAGATGGTTATGAGTCACCATGTGGTTCCTGGGAATTGAACTCAGGATCTTTGGAAGAGCAACCAGTGCTCAAATCCTCTAAACCATCTCTCCAGCCCCCTTTTGATGGCATTTTTAAAATAATTTTAACTTCGTTATCAGGACTATTACCTGTTTTTTGGCTTGACTCTGCAATTGAGGGGATGTCAATCTGGGTTTTCCATTGTTGTAACAGATCTCTTCCCCATCAGTTTATGGCTATCTCAGCCACATATGGCCTTAATTTTCCTATTTGACCTTCTGGTCCTGTACATTTAAGCCACCTCATACTTTGTTTTACTTTAGATAAAGTTCCAACTCCTTGGAGTTGGATATCTACCTCTTGAGGTGGCCAACCTGGGGGCCAGGATTTAGGAGTGATAACTGTGACGTCAGCCCCAGTGTCCACCATGCCTTCAATTTCAATATTATTTAAAATTATCTTTAACTTTGGCCTTTGATCAGCATATTTATTTTTCGTTCCCTTCCTGATTTTTTGATTTATCTATAGATCTTGCTCCGACCTCGCTGTCTGATTTCTTAATGTTTATTCCCAGAGCAGTGGTGTTTAACTTTCTTGTGGAGGAGTATCCCTGTCCTGTACTGGGGCCTGTGAGAGGCCCCCTTGGGCATTTTTTGATAAAGGATTACCCCACTTATCTGTTACTGCTCTACATTCGCTAGGCCAGTGTCGAACCTTGCCACATCTTCTGTGTATTCTAGGAAGCATGGGCTCCTATTTTGAATTATTTTGGTTTTTCTTGTAATTTTCTTTGTTGTAACCTCGCCCACCACCCAGGTAGGGGTAGCTTCTCCTGTTACTGGGTGAATGCAGTCTGATGTCAATCGTATTTCTAATCCATTCGAATATTGGTGCTGATCTTGCTCTTAATGGTCTTATTGCCTCTTTGCATTCACTATTAGCATGTTCAAAACCTAAAATATTCTATTAGCGCCTTTCTAGCTAGTGGAGCTGATATACTTCTATCCACAGCTAAGGTCAATCTTTGCAAAAAGTTACTGTATGTTTCATTTGGACGTTGTATGACCTGGGAGAATGGCTTTTTCCTGTTTCCTCAACCTTGTCCCAAGCATTTAAGGCTGCTGGGCGACATAATGCTAAGGTTTCTTCATTATATACAGCTTGTATCTCTGTGTCAGCACACTGGCCATCACCAAGCAGCTGTTCCTTAGAAACACCAGCACCTCTGGCTCTATTTTTGTGTGCTAGCTCTCTAGCCTTTTCTCTCCATCATGAAAGTCATTGTATATGGCCCAGGTTCTGATACTGATATTGCCTTTGCCACATCCTCCCAGTCTTTTGGGATTACTCTACTTCTGATTGACCAGGAAGTCAGCATTTGTTTTACAAATGCAGTCCAAAATTAGTGACACTTTCCATACATTTCCTCAGATCTAGCACTTCCACAGGGTGCCATTCAGCTTCGTGATAATCCTGTGGGTGATCATCATGTGTTTGTCTCTGTTGTATTCTGACTGGATAAGCTAACATTTGTTTTCTAACCACCTTTGGTTGGCCTTCTTTATTTTTATCTTTCGCCTCTGCCTGAGCATTTTCTTTACTTACCATTCTAAACTCTTCTCTTAAGGTCTGCACCCATATTTCATATCTATCTCTCTGTTTGTTTTGTTCAATAATCTCTTGTTTTATGCCTCGCTTCCCACTTTTAATATTTTCTTTATATTGTTCTGGTTGTTCTTTGTGTTATTCCAGTATCTTTTCTAAAGCTTTTGCCTTTGAGAAGCCACAAAGGCTAATCCAATGATTAAAGTTAAACTGAGGATTATGAACATAACCATAGTCATAATTTCTAAAATTTCCTTTATTTCTGTCTTAAAACCATAGAAGAAAGTATCAGCCAAGCTCCAAGAAGTCTGTTTTATTGTCTCTCCCATCCTGTCTGCTTTATTTACTTAAATTTGTGTATAGCATAAAAGTGTGATTATTAAACAATTTACTTGATCAGAAGTTCTGTTCCCGGTCTATGTTCCTTTGTGCTGTGCTGTGTCTCACAACACTGTTTATCAGCTCACAGAAAAGAGGCATTGTTAGAATTATTTTGCCAGATCCCTACTCCTCTCCCAATCGGTTGAGCATGTGTCTGACTTGGAAGAGCACTTAGTTTGGACCTGTTAAACTGGCCTTTTTCCTTTAAGTAAGCTTTTGTCCTTGAGAAAGCAGTTTCAAAAGCTTCCCAGCTTTTCTTCTAGACCTTACCAGTTTAGATGCTTAAGGCTTCTCAGTCTGTCTTTGGCTCCTGCTTCCAGGGAGAGGTATTATTTTCTGCCTCCCTCACTGGATTCTGACCTCGTCCTCACTCTGGGAAGTCATTGGGTCCACAAATGTTTGCTCCTCAGACCAGCAAGAACCCCTTCTCAAAGGGATTTTGCTTCCTGCCTTGGCTAGCAAAGCCTGGCTTTGAGAATCTGGTTTGTTAATGAGGAACCCCCCCTTTTTTTTTTCTACCTGAAGAAACTGCCTCTCTGTAATGTATCAATTTTTTTTTTTTTTCAGCCTGATGGAGACTTTGCTGCTGGGGGCTGAGGAGTCTGTCTGATCAGGAATCTGTGAGCTCCTAGTTTAGGAACTGCAGTTGCTTTGTTTTTAAGAACAGAACTAAAACTGCTCTATAGTTTTACTTTCTATGTAAATTCAGCTAGATTACTGTAAATTCTGCTGCAACAAATGGTATGCCATTTGTTTTTTTTATTACTAATATTTAATATTGATGTATCTTTTAGTTAAACAGTGGTTACTCCTAAACCAGCTGTATACCCAAATCACCACACAGAGACTAGGATGTGTTTAGTTAACCTAGAGCACAATGCTGGGGAATAGTTACTCCATCCTAAACCTCCAAGCCCACACAGCTTCCTCCCATTCAGATTTCCCACATTATACTTGCTTTTAGTCATATCTTAGGTCCGGTTCACTTCTGATGTTTCCAGGTCCTCCCCTCCCCTCCCCTCCTTTTCCCTCCTCCCTCTCACTCCTTAATCTTCCCTTCCAGACCAGGATGTCCTAGCATTGTCTCAGCATTGTCTGGTTGTTTTTATTGGAAACACAGAGAACAAATGGTGGCATGTTTACACAAGCTTGAGATAAGTGATGCTTAGAGTAAGCATCACAACGCAATGTCTGGATTGAAACCAGATAGTGGGGTAGAGAAATCAGCAGGTGAATGAACAAGGGTAAATTGTATACAATTCCACAAGAACGTTATACCAGCACCCCACACACACCGTGGGCAAAATCAGGACCCCTGGAACAGCGTTCTCAACATCCAAGCCTCTGTTCTGTGGGTCTCCCAGTGGAGTCCAGGCAAACAATTCCTGAGGCCAAGATGGCACATGCTCTCCAACTCCTCCCACTCGCTTCTTTCACTTCACCTCCAGATCAGGATGCCCCACCCTATTCTCTCCATTGCTCAGCATTGTGGCTGGTTGTTTTATTGAAAATACAGAGAACAAATGGCGGCTTGTTTA
Source organism: Psammomys obesus (assembly GCF_907164565.1). NCBI lineage: Eukaryota > Metazoa > Chordata > Mammalia > Rodentia > Muridae > Psammomys > Psammomys obesus. The sequence continues at coordinate 972,510 of NW_026591497.1, read as the reverse complement.
CACAAACTTGAGACAGGTGATGCTTAGAATAAACATCACAGTGCAATGTCTGGGTTGAAACCAGAGAGTGGGGGAGAGAAATCAGCATTTGAATGAACAAGGGTAAAATGTATACAATTCCACAAGAGCATTATACCAACAATTAATATTAAACTTGAACTAAGTTTAATGACATAATTTCTACCCATTTATGTATTTTCCCTTCATCTAGTCATTCACCAGCCTCAATTAAATATTTTCCTTAATAAGAGTTGCTGTGGTCATGGTGTCTCTTCATAGCAACAGAAACCTAAAACAACCCAGCATATTCACCCTTCCTAACAATTACATCTTCTTTGACGTAAGAGGGTCAGCTTAAGAAAAGCATTAAAGGAACCAGAACTGTCAAATACATGGGCCTATTTTCTTCAACAGAAGTAAATCAATGACATCTTGTCACTGGAAGGCTGGAGTTAATGTTGCCTGACAACTTGGTTAATTTTTTGTTAGTCTATGGAGTCAGCCTTCCTGAATCTCCAAATCTCCTGAACATTGCGTAGGCCCTCGTCCTGAACTTTGTCTCTCAATGAATAGACATCATCCTAATGAAAAAGGTCTCTTGTGCTTTGCATACTCCACTAACAGAATCTATCCTTATGCTTGGCACACCCCCCCCCTCCTTGAGCACTTGCCCTGAACACTTCATCAGCTAGTTTATCTCATTCTGTTGTTTTATTTTGTTTTGTCTTAAAGATTTATTTATTTTATGTATGAGTACTCTATCTGCATGTACACCTGCATGTCAGAAGAGGGCATCAGATCACATTATAGATGGTGTGAGCCATCCCATGGCTGGTGCGAATTGAACTCAGGACCTCTGAAAGAGCAGACAGTGCTCTTAACTGCTGCGCTATCTCATACTTACTATAACAGTCAGGAGTGATTTGCTTCCTTGCTAGGCAGTGTTTATGTAGCTATGCCTAAAGCTTTATTATGAGAATTGTCCTGTGGAGACATTTCCCCCCAAAGTTTGCGTGTGTTTAAATGTGTGAGAAGAATAAACCCCTATATCAGATGCTCTAGAAGTTTTGATCTAGTCTGACTGGCCAAGTCTGGCTGGACCAAGTTTTTATTCTCGTATCTTCATGGTTTGTTCCTAGCCCACAATACTTTGCCAAGCTTTCTTTCCTTTTGCTAGGAATTGTCACTGGGTCCTTCCCAGCCTCCGATATTTTTTCACACGTCAGATATCGAAATACCCATTTTTGTTTAACACGTTGTCTTCTGTCTCTTCCCCAGATACTTAAAAACTGACGGCAAAATGGTATTATGTCTACGGTACTCTTCCTTCCTTAGCGTAATTGCAAGGACAAAACTGTGAAACAGATACTCTACCATGATATACTGACGAAATAAAAGGGTTGCCTGGACTTCCACAGGCAACTATAAGGCATGTGGCACCCTGACTTCCTGTCTCAGATACTTTTCCTTCTATGGCGCATCTTCTCTGAGGCACTGGAAGGAAGGGCTAGAGAGGAGTGGTGAGCAGAGAAGTCTCCTCAGCATCTGAAGAAGCTTAGGTCAGTATGGTCCAGCCACGCGCCTGAAAGTACACAAAACTTAAAGCAGAAAGAAGCTCTGATTTGTGCATGCCTACGTGCCGTGCCATGCCGTGCTGTGTGTGTGTGTGTGTGTGTGTATGTGTGTGTGTGTGTTTATATGTACCATGGTCTACAGAGCCATCTTACCAGCTCAAGGGTAACTTTAATGTGTATATATATTTTAAAAATCCTATACAGTGCCCTAAAATTAAACTTGTCTCCAAGAAAGGACCAACATGGAACCCCAAGGCTAGACTTGGGTCTCTTTAAAGAGAACTTCTCTGGATAGCAGAGAAGCTTGCTGGTCCAAAGGCAAGGGAAGCAGAAAACAATCATAGGTAGATCCTGCTCTTTTACAGAATCTGAGCAGAAAGCTCACAACTGCCTACAACTACCGACCCAAGGGGTCTGCAATCACATGACCTACTTATACCAACATGCACAAATCAAAGTAAAAGAACATCTCTTAAACAGAACACAGAGCTGGGCATGGGTAGTGGTGCACACCTATGACCCCAGCACTTGGGAAGTGGAAGCAGAGAGACAAGAGTTCAAAGTTACCCTTATGCCATAGAGGCTATGTGAGAGCTTATCTCGAAGCAGAAAACACATGGCTGATTTAAAAATCACTGACATAGTACAGCAAAATGCACAGCACACCATGGGCTTTCAGTGATACTCTACCTAGGTTCCCTGATGTCATCATTGAGTTCTACCGTGTTAGTTATTGGTTACCATGTAATTCTTTCATGATTTAGTGGCTTACATTTATTTTCTGTTTCTGTGCGCCACAAATTCTAGCATCCCAGCAGCTTCGGTGTCACAGTTTCTCATGAGCCTCCATCACAGTGTTGTCTAGGGCAGCTGTCTTATCCGACGTCTCAGCTGGAGAAGAATTCATTCTCAAGATCCCTGAGGTGGCTGTTGGCAGAATTAGGTACCTTAAGATCTGTCGGACTGGAAAGAGACAGTTTTTTTTTTTTAGTTGTGTAGCTACTAGCAAGTTGTCCAAGATCCTGTAAAAATAACTACTCCCCCACGCCCTTGTAAGGAAATCTAATTAAACTCAGTGGTTCACCAAAAATGTTTGAAAGTGGAAGGAAGGAGAAAATGCATAGTAAAATATATATGCTGGTAAAAATTTTAAAATAGTGAACTGTTGGGCTAATGCTAAAGGTGCAACTCGAGAGCCTGTGGAGCATGAGTCTCGGGTGGCTGGAGGTCACCGTCAGGTCTTTGCTCCATGAGCATATACAGGTTATACACACATAAGTCAAAGGAAGTACAATAAAAATGTCACACTTCCGGTCAGCTTCTATCAACTTTCCACTAGCCCACTCTTTGGGAGCGTGGTGAAGTCCAGCACACAGGTTATAGTCACAAGAATGAGAACGTCAGGAGCTGGGTCCACGGGGAGACAGACACCTCTCATCTGCCACGGTGGCTGGTGCTTTTCATTTTAGTCTGGAAGAAGGCATTTTCAAAGACAAAATTATGTAGGAAATTACCACAAAACCAACACCAAAAGGAAACAAAGCCCCATACCATTAATACTGGCTATGAACTGTGTGGAGAATGTCGAGGTAACCCTTTTGGAGGCCCAGAAGGAATGACAAGTGAAGTGTCAGTGACCTCTTCGACTCCTGGAAAGATCCTCATCCACTGCACACAGTGTTGTTCCATTAGGGACTCCTAGCACACTAGTGAAGTCTCAAAATGGCTCTGAGGCTAGGGCGGTGACTGCTTCCTCCTTCTTTATGAAATCCTCCTAAGGTGACCTTGCCCACCCCTTGTCTCCCACATTTCCTTATAGTTGCACCAACCTGATTGATTGTTCTTGGTGCTTGAGGCTAGTGGGGGATGGCCTGATTGGCCTTTCAATCGTTTAAAGGCCGTTACACTGGATAATAAAGTTAGATCTGCACCTTTGAGTCTGGTCTCCGGAGTCTGACTCCCCGGATTCTGTGTGGACTCCGTCTCCACTCACTCCCCTTCCCCATACCCTGGTTGCTGATCCCCACAGAAACGTTTCCTGAAATGTCTATACATTGATTTTATAGACAGATATGGATATTGTGTGTCAGCATCTGTCCGCTAGCTACACATGTTACACACATAAACACATTACATTTAGCCAGTCTCTAACATACAGTGATTTGATACACACACACACACACACACACACACACACACACACACACACACACA
>NW_026591497.1:959232-968712 GCF_907164565.1 Psammomys obesus | reverse complement strand
ACACACACACACACACACACACACACACACACACACACACACACACACACACTTTTATTTTTTTTAAAGGACAAACATTTTTTATTTATTTAAAAATTTATTACAATTTATTCACTTTGTATCCCAGCTGTAGCCCCCTTCCTTGTCCCCTCCCAAACTCACCCTTCCGCCCTCTTCTTCTCCCATGCCCCTCCCCAAGTCCACTGATAGGGGAGGTCCTGCTCCCCTTCCTTCTGACCCTAGCTTATCAGGTCTCATCAGGACTGGCTGCATTGTCTTCCTCTGTGGCCTGGGAAGGCTGCCTGACCCCTCAGGGGGAGGTGATCAAAGAGCCAGCCACTGAGTTCCTGTCAGAGACAGTCCCTATTCCTCTTACTAGGAAACCCACTTGGAGACTGAGCTGCCTGGGCTACATCTGTGCAGGGGTTTTAGGTTGTCTCCATGCATGGTCTTTGGTTGGAGCTATCAGTCTCAGAAAAGACCCCTGTGCCCAGATTTTTTGCTTCTGTTGGTTTCCTTGTAGAACTCTTGTCCCCTCCAGGTCTTTCTATCTCCCCCTTCTTTCATAAGGTTCCCTGCACTCTGCCCAAACATAGTTTTCAAATAGGTGTTTTAAATGAAAGCCAGTTTTGGTGCCGACTATGCATAACCGCTGAGTGATCCCTCCAGCCATTCTGCTGTACTGTCTTATCTAATCATAGGACGCTTCTAGGGCCAAGAGATCTCAGAATTCTCAAAAAGAGATCAATTTCAAAATGTTAGACACTATTGTTAGTTCAACAAGATACTTGTTAAATGCATGCCACGTGTCAGAAACTATCCTTGATACTGGGAAAAAGAAATAAAGTAACAAATGAGACATCCCAAGAGTAGAAGACTCTTTACTGGGATAGACAGACAAATATATAACCAGATCAACAATAAAATTACTGATTGTGATAAGTGCTTCAAAGGAAATCAGTATGGCTATGGTATGAACGGTGGGTCTGTGTTCAGTGTTGAAGAAGAATGTTTTTGTGTGAAGGATATATTTGCCCTGAAATCTAAAGAATGGCAATAAACTACATTTTCAAGGAGGTAGAGGAATATACTACAAACAGAAGGAAAATAAGTACAAAAACACTTTGCAGTAGAGTTTAAGTGACTGAGAAATGGAAGAGGGGAGTATTTGGTACATGATGGCAAAGGACAAAGGTATAAAACCAGTCTGGGTTGGGGTAGCAGATATCTGATGTGTGGGGTCTGGAGCCAAAAAAAAAAAAAGGATTTGGAGTTTAAGTATAGAAATAGCATAACTAATTCACATTCAATAAGTCTCTGACTGCTGTGCCATAAATGAACAAGTGTCTAAGCTCAAGAGGAATGGCAAGAGCAGCGGGGAAGCTGTCTATGAGGTGACCAGAAATGGGGCAGGCTGTTTGAAAGAGATGATAGGTGGTTTCAACAATCATGAAGATATGAACAGAAAAAAAGGAAGACTTCTTTTTCTGAAAGCAAGTATTGACTGAGTCTAGGCAAAAAGGAAACAGTGCCCCATAGCATGAGAACTTCACATGCAGCATGAGATACTTTATTTATTCAGCTAAGTAGGATTCATAAGGTTGAACCTCAAGGGGCAAAGTATGTTGAAAATAAAAATTCCAGGGTAATCAGCAAATGGGTAGCATTTTGAACTGAGAGCCAAAAGGAATCCATATGGGAAAATTATGAATTAAGAAGAAATGGGTATCTGGGAATAAACCCAAGGTATTTAAACATCAGAAGAGTAAATGGGTATGGGAAAGATGAGATGGGAAAGGGAATTATTTGGCAGAGATTAAGTAGGGAGGGGAAACCAAGTAAATATGGTATCAGGGAGTTCTGGATAAGAAACGCTTTTGAAGAAAAGGTAACAGCCTCAAATGATGCTGACCTAAACACTGAAATGTGTCCTTATCACGTGGCAGGTCAGAGTTGTTGATGACCTTAGTAGGGGTAACTTTTTCTTTTCTTTTTCTTCTTCTTTTTTTCAGGACAGGGTTTTTCTGTGTAGCCTTGGCTGTCCTAGACTCACTTTGTAGACCAGGCTGGCCTTGAACTCAAAGTGACTTGCTTTTCTCTGCCTCTCTGAGTGCTGGGATTAAAAGCATGGGCCACCACTTCTGGCTGGTAAGGGTAGTTTTAAGGGGAGTAGTAGAAACTGATATAGAATCTAAGCAGTTTTAAAAGGTAAATGCAGGCTAAAGAAGAAAACAAATGATTTGAGAAACACTGGAGTGAAGGGAATCTTGGAGTTAATGGTGCTGTCTGAGTAACTCACCCAACAGAGCTTCGTAAACAGCAGATGGATGTTGGCCAATACTAGTTAACGGTAACACACATCTACTAAATGACATTTAGTAAGTTCTCTACTGCATGCTAATCACTGATGATACTTTGCAAATCAGAAGATGATCTGTTACAGTTTCTACCACCTGACAGATACTTGTCTCTTCAGATAGAAAGGACCAGCCCCTTCCAATAAAACATGAGATAATCTAGAACAGTGACAGTTACATGAACCCAGACAAAGCCTAAAGATAAAAAAAATACTAAGCATCTACCATACTCCAGACTCTCCTCCAAACACACTGCAGATATCTACACATTTATTCCTGACACTGTGAAAAGGTATTACTATTATCTCCATTTTATGGACCATGAAATAGAGGCACACAGTTTAAACCTCCCAAGATCCACCCTCTGGACACCGGCAGCCGAGAGTCAGAGCTGTGGGTAAGAGTTAACACTATGTCTTTGCCATCGTCTTTCAAGGTGTGAACCCAGGACATTTTCCTCACCTAAAAACTTGTGAGAAATGCAAACTTTGGATCCTACAATGGCTCACCAATCAGAGATGGCAGAAAAGGCTCAACAATGCCCCTTTAATAACCCCATACAATTACGGTTATGCTGAAGTCATCTAGCTAATGGGTCCTTGAAAGTTCCTCAAAAAGTTATGCAACTTGACAGGTAAACTAAGGTGGTTAAGAGGTGGAAGAGAGAGAGCAGCAGAGGGGAGAGAAAAACACAGCATACGCAACAGCTGGGAGTCATGAACTAATCCTTTTCTTCATCCCCTTGACTCCCAGCCACCGAGATGGCACGCAGTTCTGTGCCAGTTATTCAAGCAGGCAAACAGTGCCTATCAAATGTAATATGAACACCTTTCTATTTGTGGGCTGTGGAAGAGATGCCAGGGCCCTTCCAATCTCACTTGGTAGCTGGACAATGAAACCTCACCTCCTTTTAGACACAGGCAGTGTCTGCTACATTTGTAGTCCATCGCACAGATTAAACTACTGGTGTTGCTGGTTTTTTGTTTGTTTTTTTAATATCTCTCTTTTTTTTTTTTTTTTCTGTTGCTAACTCTCTTAAAGTAGAGAAAATGTTCCCAAATGATGAGGAACAATGAAACACTGCCGGTGAATGTGTAAATGATGAAAACAATTTTAAGTAATTCAGTGAGCTTAAAACTGTTCTTATGCCTAAGATCCAGCACTTCTCTTCCTATATAGCAGTTGTAGAGAGATCCAGGGCACATGCATGTGGCAACATGCATGACAACATTTAAAGCAGTCTGAGCTACAGCAGTAAGATACTGTGAGCAACCTTCCTAGCCATCAACAAATAGATGACTTCCAGAGTGGTTGTACCAGTTTACATTCCCACCAGCAGTGGAGGAGGGTTCCCCTCTGTCCACACCTCTCCAGCGTGTGTTGTCACTTGAGTTTTTGATCTTAGCCATTCTGATGGGTGTAAGGTGAAATCTCAGGGTCGTTTTGACTTGCATCTCCCTGATGACTAGAGATGTTGAGCATTTCTTTAAGTGTTTCTCTGCCGTTCGATGTTCCTTTATTGAGAACTCTTTGTTTAGCTCTGTACCTCATTTTTTAATTGGATTACTTAATTTGTTGCTTTTAAACTTCTTTAGTTCTTTATATATTTTAGATATTAGCCCTCTGACAGATATAGGGTTGGGGAAGATCCTTTCCCAGTCTGTAGGCTGTTGTTTTGTTCTGATGACAATGTCTTTTGCTTTACAGAAGGTTTTCAGTTTCATGAGGTTCCATTTATTGATTGTTGATCTCAGCGCCTGTGCTGTTGGTGTTCTGTTCAGGAAGTTGTCTCCTGTGCCAATGAATTCTAGGCTCTTCCCCACTTTTTCTTCTAACCAATTTAGTGTATCTGGTTTTAAGTTGAGGTCTTTGATCCACTTGGACTCTGGAAATCAATTTGGAGCTTTCTTAGACAATTAGGAATTGTGTTTCCTCAAGATCCAGCTATACTACTCCTAGGCATATATCTAAAATATGCTCAAGTACACAACAAGGATATTTGTTCAACTATGTTCATAGCAGCTTTATTCGTAATAGCCAGAACCTGGAAACAACCCAGATGTTCTTCAATGGAGGAATGCATACAGAAATAGTGGTACATTTACACAATGGAATACTATTCAGCAATTAAAAACAAGAAAATCATAAAATTTGCAGGCAAATGGTGGAAACTAGAAAAGATCATCCTGAGTGAGTTATCCCAGAAACAGAAAAACACACATGGTATATACTCACTTATAAGTAGATACTAGATATATAATATAGGATAAAACTACAAAAACCTGTACACCTAAAGAAGGTGAGCTAGAAGGAGGACCCTGGGTAAGATGCTCAATCCTCACTCAGAAAGGAAAATGGGACAGACATTGGAAGAAGGAGAAAACAGGAAACAGGACAGGAGCCTATCACAGAGGGCTTCTGAAAGACTCTACCCAGCACTGTATAAAAGCAGATAATGAGACTCATAAAAAAAAATTAGGCAGAGTGCAAGGAATCTTATGAAAGAAGGGGGAGATAGAAAGACCTGGAGGGGACAGGAGTTCCACAAGGAGACCAACAGAAGCAAAATATCTGGGCACAGGGGTCTTTTCTGAGACTGATACTCCAACCAAGGACGGATATAACCAAGAATCCCTGCTCAGATGTAGCCCATGGCAGCTCAGTCTCCAAGTGGGTTCCCTTGTAAGGGGAACAGGGACTGTCTCTGACCTGAACTCAGTGGCTGGCTCTTTGACTGCTCCCCCTCCCCAAGACTGGGGAGCAGCCTTGTCAAGCCACAGAGGAGGACAATGCGGCCAGTTCAGATAAGACCAGATAAGCTAGGGTCAGATGGAAGGGGAGGAGGACCTCCCTTATCCATGGACTTGGAGAGGGGCATGGGAGGAGATGAGGGAGGAAAGGTGAGATTGGGAGGGGAGGCGGGAGGGGGTTATAGCTGGGATACAAAGTGAATAAACTGTAGTTAATGTAAAAAAATAAAAATTTAATTAAAAAAGAAATAAATGACTAAGCACAAACACAGGAAATAGAAAGAGAAAGGTAAATTACTGGGGGGGGCAACAGGAAAAACTAGGGGTAGAACTGTGCGTGATGTGGGGGATGAAAATGACATCTGAACTAAACATGTATAGATATTTTTCTCATCATTATTTCTCATATTTACATTGCATTAGATATTTGAAACAATTTTTAATGAATTATTAAACCAAGGATGTAGGGGCTAGAGAGATGTCTCAATGGTTAAGGGCATTTGCTGCTCTTCCAGAGGACCTTGTTTCAATTCTCAGTACATCCACAGTGGCTCACAACCATCTGTACATCTAGGTCCAAGGAATCTGGTGTCTTCTGGCCTCCAGAGTCACCGGGAGTGCACATAGTACACAGATAAGCATACACATTAAAAAAAAAAAAACTTATTAAAAACCAGAAATGGAATGTCATGTCTCATGCATGATATTAAAAGGGAGAAAAAAAAATCAAGGCCTAAGGACTTCACTTGGTGTCAAAGCACCTGCCTAGCATTCATGAAACCTTGGGTTCAATGCTCAGGACCAGGAAAAAACAAACAAACAAACAAACAAACAAAAAAACAAAACAGAAAATTAAGAGCTTCTCTTCAGGGACTCCAATCCTGCCTGCTACACAATACCAAGCCTCAACTGCTTTCTATGACCCCTTCATGCCACGCACTCCAAACTAGTACCCCCTAAATGACTCCCGCCTTGACCCTCTCTAGCCCACAGCTTTTGTGTGCCGACCCGGAGGAAATATTTACCAGAAGATTCTGCCTCAATGACGCTGGTCTCTTCTTAATCACAGCTGATTCTTCAGCCCCAGCTGACCAGCACCAATTGTCCTATCAAAGCACAGGTGGTTTAGTGGTTCTTAATTCAAAATAGCACATGAATAACCCTGACAAAGTCTTTGAGGAATTCCAACTTCCCAAGCCAGGCCTCCAACATCTGCATCACTTTCAAGCTTAATATCTTCCAAACCCCGATACATAGCCCTCTGGGTTCTGATTACTCTCATTTTCCAGCCCAAAGTTCCAAAGTCCTTTGGAAATCCTTCCATAAAACACAGATCTGTCACAGACAGAAACGCCCCAAGAACTGTACCAATTTCTGCCTTAGAGTTTCTACTGTTGTGATAAAGCACCATGATCACAGGATTTATTTGGTTTACATTACGGTCCATGATGAAGTCAGGGCAGGAACGTGGAGGAAGAAAATGACAGAGGTCGGGGAGAAGTGTCGCTTACCGGCTTATCACGCTTACTCAGCCTTTTGTAGAGCGCCCAGGACTACCAGCCCAGGGCTGGCAGTTCCCACGGTGACCTGAACTTCTCCACCTCAATCGTCAATCAGGAAACTACACCTCAGGCTTGTGACTGTGGAAGTCAAGGACAGGAGCTGGGCGACGATCACTGGGATTTGTTGTAGTTACATCAGACAGGATCTATAACATTAGTTTTTATGGTTTGGACTGGGTAGTCCAACAGCCGCTAAGAATCTGGTAGTTGCCCAGTCTACCACAAGGCTGCATGTCTTGGCAGTACAAATCTGGTATTGAAGACCTGGAGGATTCCTTACACTGGTCTTTAGTTCACACTGGAAGACCAAAGAAACTGGGTTCTGATGTCTAAAGAAAGGCAGTGGACGTGACAGATCCACTGTTGCGGATGTGAAAGCAATAAAGCCGCTCAGTGTTGTTATTCTGTGCAATGGACATGATGTGCCCTTTAGATTGCCTTCTAAAGTATCAATGCACGCCCGCAGATTACTGCTGCTCTCAGCTTCGATCAAAGAAGGGTTTTTTTTTGTTTTTTTGCATTGGACAGCAGTTACTGACAGATTAAATGCTGAGAATAAGGGCTGCCCAACCTTAAATAGGCCATCTAGATCACACCCTTCCAAGTGCAGAGAACGGCATGGAGGAGAGGATGGAAGAAATGGAAGAGCCGGAGAAAAAGGAGGCGTGTCGAGGATACTGTTATCTAGGTAACCTGTGTACCCACAAGACCCAAGATTACCTCCCTACACAGACCTGCACAAGATTGCAGCCACCATCATTTCCTCAAGAACTCAAGAAGCAGTTTGTGAAATCTTTCTCTTCTTTGGTAATCTACAGGCAGGTATTTGGTGGCTAACAAAGGGGAGCACATGAGCCCCGGCACCTCCCTAAGAAGCTGCCCGCAGTTAACCGGTTGCCAGGGAGGAGACACATTATTCAGTGATGCAGCCATCATTATCTTGCGCATGCATGGTTTTGTAAACATCCTCATGCAAGCAGCCTAATGAAACCCATTGTTGTCCTTTGATGGTCTCTGACCATCAAAAAGTAAAGAACAGTCTCTTTTGCCATGATGAGGCAAAAAAAAAAAAAAAAAATATCATGGGCTAAGCCCTTTGAAACCAGGAGCCAAAGTAAACTATTCCTTTATTCAGCGATTTCTATCAGATATTTTGGTCATAGTGACAGATCCTATTGATAATTTTTGTTTACTGAAATCCCTTTAGTCAAATTGTGATAAAAAAAATCATTGAGTTTGCAATCTACCAGGTTATGATATTGAGAAAGAGACTTAACTTTCTTGGGTAAGTTATCTTACGTGTTAACAGGAATATTGATACTCTACTCTTGTGAGGTTGTTGAGAGGAACGCAGTGTGCAAAAGCTATTGCCAGAGGTTCACAGGATACAGTTGCTACTTTCCATTTTATCAACTTCCTGATGAGCTTCCTGACATCAGTACCACAGATCACCCTTTTTCTTGCACATGATATCAATTTTCTCCCCGAGCTGAGTTTTCCCTAACAACGTCTTAAAATTCTCTCCTGTTTCTGCTCATCCCAAAGCCAAACCTACATGTTCATTTTTGTTTTTTATTTTTGTTTTTACAGAACAACCCACACGAAAGAAATTACTTTTTGTGGCCTTTAAACCACAATAAAATGTAGGGACTTAAGGAAACAGTCATGCTCTCTTCTCTCGCCTTTCTGCAGGTTGAGCAAACTCAACAAGGATAGTCTGCTGTGATGGGGAGCGACTAAAGCCATTGAAAGGTTTTCTTGGGTGCTGAGGTGGGTCTGCTTCTCTGTATGATGTGAAATCTCCAATAGGATAGCCTGATTTACATATGTGCACGTGGGCATCCCTAAAGTACAAGATTGGGAGCTGACACACATTTTAAATCTTGGGGTCACGAGGTGAGATCCACTGCGTGGATTTGGCTTCACAGTCCCAAGGTCTTACTGAAGAGGAAGATAAGCTCTATCCCTAAAAGTGGGGAGCCAGGCATGCTGAAGGAATGATGACCGTTTTTATCCATTCCAAGGAGGTTTATACTTGCTACAGCATCGGTATACTGACCTTCTCGGCAAAGGCTTTGGCCATGGTGAGGGAGAAGCGCACGCTGGGCTCCTGCACGAAATGTGTTTCAGTTTTATTCAGACATACTTTCTTTGACTCCATTCTTCAAGATAACGGTATTAGAGAAGAAAAGTGGACCTTTAATTAGAGAGACAAGTAGTTAAGGTTTAAACAAAAAGATGAGATACCATTTTGTCTGCCGCTGCTAAAAAGCAAAGTGGGAGGTGTTGCCGGGAATGGGGAGCACATTCCCAGCTCGTCCCCGGGAGGGACTGGTAGCAGATGGCACTGGGTTTTTATAGCATCTACTTCTGCCGTGCATTTCACTCACCTTGGGGTGGCAGCTTTTCACACTGTTGCAAGACCAGTGCAGGAAGCAAGTCGCAGAAGCGAAGTCTGTCAGAGTCTGTCTCAGCTGTAGCTCAAAATGCTTCTCAAGAAGCAAAAGAAACAGCCTGACTCGATCACTTTACATAAACGACAACAATTAGATACTTGCAAGTATTACCAAACCTGGGCAAAAGCCATGGGTTGATGCACTCATTCAAAAATTTGTGTTGTGAGGCTTCTGATGCTGGGCAAATGCTGTTTACAATGTCAAAGCATGAGAAAAGGCACTGGTGCAGAAGTGCATCGAAAGGTTGTGACACCAAGTGTAAGACCACACACTTTCCCGGAAGAAGCAGCACACCCTGACCCCTCTAGAAAACTCTCATGCCTACAAGTGGCCGTAAACACACACACACACACAC
>NW_026591497.1:927211-959222 GCF_907164565.1 Psammomys obesus | reverse complement strand
AAAACTCTCATGCCTACAAGTGGCCGTAAACACACACACACACACACACACACACACACACTCACACACACACACACTCACACACACACACACACACAAAACACGCAAATTTTACAAGTTTAAAGACCTGGTTTCTTGCTAGCTGGATTTAAAAAATACATACTGTAAACATACACAACCGGAATGGCCACTGAATTTTCCGTTTCCCCAACAGGGGTGCCTGAAGCCAACATTTAGATTGACCAAAGAACATGATATTTCTCACGACCAAAGAACATAAGGAAAAAGCAATCACCATGGCCAGCAATTGTGATTTTGCTCCAAAGGGCCATGTTCAAGGCCATGCGAAGAGGTGACAGGATATGTAAATTAGACCTAATGGAAGGTTCTTGGGTCACTAGAATGAACTCTTGAAAGTCTCTCTCTCGTTTCCTGGCTCTAACGTAAGCGACTCTGCCCTGTTGTGTGCCCTCGCCACTATGCTTACCACCCCTCCACAGCACATCAGTCAGTAGTATCAGCTGTCACAACACTGAGACAGAACAGCTTAAGCCGAGGCTCTGGATGCCAGCCTAGGCTAGACAGAGAAACTCTGTCTGAAACAAACAAAAAACACAAGTGGGAATAATGCCATAAAAAGCAGCAAACATTGCTATTCTAGATTTATTCAATGGAATTATCTCTAAAAGTTGGATAAAACTATCCTTACCTTTCTCACACCAATTACAATTACAGGGGTGATGAGGCTGCAGAAAGCCTTGATTGTTTGTTTTTGCAATCTCTCAATTTGACAGTCTCCAGTATAATAAAACTTTTCCTGACTATTGATAATTGAGATGAGAATGCTTCAGTGATAACACTGCATCCTCTGGGGGAGATCTAGCTCAATAAAGTCCTTAGCTTGCAAGCACAGGGACTAGGGTTCAGATCCCCAGAACACACAAGGGGAAAAAAAAAAACAAAACCAAGAAACAAACAAACAGACAAACAAACCATAGTAGCATGTGGCTGTAATCCCACCACACTGCAAAGACAGGCAGATCCCTGGGGCTCCCTGGCCAGCCCGCCTAGAAAAATAGGTGAGTGCCAGTCAGTAACAGAACATCTGTCAAAAGATTAGGTAGAAAGCATTCATTCCTTGGGCCCTAAGACTTCCACACACACATGTACACACACAAACACTAAATAAAAAAAACTTTCAAGTGTAATTTGAGGCAAAACATACAAACAACAAATAATGGAAAATCTAATCAGGTCTCAATAGCTTTCTCTGCTGTCCATTTCTGTCACTGTTTTGGTTATCTTTTTTAAACTGTATGCCAGATTAAGCCAATTTTTTTTAAAGAGTTAGTGCAATACCTGATACCTTTAAGCTTTATCTGAAGCTTAAAGCCTGCTCCTGCATCATTTATTAAACCCTTTTCCTGTATGCTAGAGTGCAAATGAAGAGTGGTTAGGTTCCTGAAGAGCACCTAAGCATAGATTAGATTATGTTTAACTTTACTTGCTGTAAGGATCTGTAGGGTCTACACCTGGATACTGAAAAAAACAAGCAGTAGCCAAATTAGGAAAAATACAAGTTCTCAGAATAGCCAGAACTATATCATATCTTCAGGCTGCATTCTTAACTCAATTCACTTTTCAATTTTAAAGTTGTTCTCTATTTTACAATACACATCTATCAACAACTGAAAGTCAGTCCTACTTGTAGCTGACTTTGAAGTGGGAACTAGAAAGTTGAGACTTATCGTCCTGTCCTGGTCACTAGGTGGGAGGTAAATTCTGGACATGGCTGAAAGGGGGCCATAGATTTAAATTTACTGGGATATGCACATCTTGAGGCAAAATTGCCTATCTAGTATTCCTTAACCTCACAGAATTATCAGATTACAGAAAACCGTTCCCGCTGTCAGATCTCGTTCCTGACATGACTTCTTTATGTACAACACCCTAAGCTCAGAAAACGCGTTTTATTCTTTTGACCGTTGCATAGCCATTCTGATTTTATCAAAAGGAAAAGCAAGACTAAGATAGCATCTTTATTATCGTCACAAAAATTTCTCTTCATATGCAAGTCAGGACACTAGGTGCAACTGTGAGTCCCAGCTATTTTTTTTTTTTTTTTTGTATTTAGCGATTTATTTATTTATTTATTTATTTATTTTTATTTTTATATATTAGTTACAGTTTGTTAACTTTGTATCCCTGCTGTATCCCACTCCCTCTTTCCCTCCCAATCCCACCCTCCCACCCTCATCTCCTCCCTGCCCCTTTCCAAGTCCACTGATAAGGGAGAACCTCCTCCCCTTACATCTGATACTGGTTTATCAGGTGTCTTCAGGACTGGCTGCAAAGTCCTCCTCTGTGGCCTAGCAGGGCTGCTCCTCCCTGGGGGCAGGGGGGAGGAGGTAAAAAAGCCCTCCATCGAGTTCATGTCAGAAACAGTCCCTGTTCCCCTTATTAGGGTACCCACTTGGATACTGAGCTACCAAGGGCTACATCTGAGCAGGGGCTCTAGGTTGCATCCATACATGGTCCTTGGAGAAACAGTCTCATATAAGACCCCTGTGCCCAGATATATTTGGTCCTTGTGGAACTCCTGTCTTCTCCAGGTCGTATTAACTGCCCCCCCCCGCCTTCTTTTTGATTCCCTGCTCTCTGCCAGAGGTTTGGTTATGAGTCTTAATATCTGCTTTGATACACTGCTAGGTAGAGTCTTTCAGAGGCCCTCTGTGGTAGGCTCCTGTCCTGTTACTTGTTTTCTCCTACGTCCAATGAACATCCCATTTGTCTTTCTAAGTGAGGATTGATCATCATACCCTGGGTCCTCTTTCTTGTTTATCTTCTTTAGATGGATAGATTTCCTTATGTTTATTATATCTTATAGGACTATATGAGTGAGTATATACCATGTGTGCCTTTCTGCTTTTGGGATACCTCACTCAGGATGACCATTTCTAGGTCCCACCATTTGCCTGCAAATTTCATGATTTCCTCATTTTTAATTGCTGAGTAGTATTCCATTGTGTAAAAGTATCACAATTTCTGTATCCATTCCTCAACTGAGGGACATCTGGGTTGTTTCCAGGTTCTGGCTATTATGAATAAAGCTGCTACAAACATGGTTGAGCAAATGTCCTTGTGTACTTGAGCCTCTTTTGGATATATGCCTAGGAGTGGTATAGCTGGATCTCGAGGAAGCGCTATTCCTAATTGTCTGAGAAAGTGCCAGATTGATTTCCAAAGTGGTTGTACAAGTTTGCATTCCCACCAGCAGTGGAGGAGGGTTTCCCTTTCTCCACAACCTCTCCAGCATGTGTTGTCATTTGAGGTTTTGATCTTAGCCATTCTGGTGGGTGTCACGTGAAGTCTCAGGGTCGTTTTGATTTGCATCTCTCTGATGGCTAAGGACGTTGAGCTTAACGTTGACTTAAAGTGTCTCTCTGCCATTTGATATTCCTCTACTGAGAATTCTGTTTAGCTCTGTATCCTATTTTTTAATTGGATTGCTTGCTTTTTAACTTCTTTAGTTCTTTATATATTCTGGAGATTAGCCCTCTGTCAGATATAGGGTTGGTGAAGAACCTTTCCCAGTCTGTAGGCTGCCGTTTTGTTTTGATGACTATGTCCTTTACTTTACAGAAGCTTTTCAGTTTCATGAGGTCCCATTTATTGATTGTTGCTCTTAGAGCCTGTGCTGTTGGTGTTCTGTTCAGGAAGTTGTCTCCTGTGCCAATGAGTTCCAATGTCTTACCCACTTTTCCTTCTAACCGATTTAGTGTATCTGGTTTTATGTTGATATCTTTGATCCACTTGGACTTTAGTTTTGTGCAGGGTGATAAATATGGATCTATTTTCATTTTTCTGCATGTAGACATCCAGTTGGACCAGCACCATTTGTTGAAGATGCTGTCTTTTTTCCACTAAATGGTTTTGGCTTCTTTGTCAAAAATCAAATATCCATAGGTATGTGGGTTTAATTTTGGGGCTTCTCTTCGGTTCCATTGATCCACTATTCTATTTCTATGCCAATACCATGCTGTTTTTATTACTATTGCTCTGTAGTACAGCTTGAGATTAGGGATGGAGATACTGCCAGATGATCTGTTGTTGTACAGGATCGTTTTGGAAATTCTGGGTTTTTTGTTTCTCCATATGAAGTTGATAATTTTTCTCTCAAGATCTATGAAGAATTGTGTTGGTATTTTGATGGGAATTGCATTGAATCTGTAGATTGCTTTTGGCAGAATAGCCATTTTCACTGTTATTCCTACTGATCCACGAGCACGGGAGATCTTTCCATCTTCTGATATCTTCTTCAATTTCTTTCTTCAGAGACTTGAAGTTTTTCTCATACAGGTCTTTCCACTTGCTTGATTAGAATCACTCCAAGGTACTTTATGTTATTAGTGGCTATTGTGAAGGGTGTTGTTTCCCAGCTATTTTAAGAGACTGAGCCAGAAAGATTATGTGAGCCCAAGAGGACAAGGAAAATGTGGATAACATAGTAAATCATTTCAAAGCAGGGAAATCCAAAGTAATTTTACTTGTTAAACTTATATTAAGTGTTGTGAAAATATGGGTGGTAAGATGCTCAGAAGCTGAAGGAAAATCCAGCAATAAGAGCTGATTCTGTAAGTCCACTGTAATGAAAATGCTCAGTGAAAAGTGCACCTGACTTTATATATAGCGAGATCAAGAGGAAATGGATGTTCTTGGTGAGATGCCAGAGGTCCTGCCTATGGTGGAGTTAATACAGCAGAACTGCCTAAGAAAACCCATCTGTACTAAGGACCATGACATCAAGCAGGACACTAAGAGGACCTCTCAAAAGTGCCAAAGGACCAGAAAGGACACTCAGCTGTTCCTTTTTTACTTTAATATTATTATTTATTACATTTATTCACTTTGTATACTGGCTTTAGTCCCCTCCCAGTCCCACCTTCCCTCCCTCTTTTTCCCCTATGACCCTCCCCTAGTCTACTGATAGGGGAGATCCTCGTCCCCTTCCACATGATCCCTAGCCTATCAGGTCTCCTCAGGACTGGCTGCTCTGGCTGCATTCATCTGTGGCCTGGCAAGGTTGCACCCCTTAAGGGGAGGTAGGTGATCAAAGAGCCAGCCACTGAGTTCATGTCAGAGACAGTCTCTACTCCCCTTACTAGGGAAACCCACTTGGACACTGAGCTGCCATAGGCTACACCTGAGCAGGGGTGCTAGGTTATCTCCATGCATGGTCCTTGGTTGGAGCATCAGTCTCTGCAAAGACCCTGGGCCCAGATTTTTTGGCTCTGTTGCTCTCCTTGTAGAGCTGCTGTCCCCTCCAGGTCTATCTATCTCCTCCTTTCATTAGATTCCCTGCACTCTGCCCAAAGTTTGGCTATGAGTCTCACATCTGCTTTGATACCCTGCTGGATAGACTTTCAGAGGCCCTCTGAGGTAGGCTCCTGTCCTGTTCCCTGATACCTCCTGCTTCTGATGTCTATCCCATTTGCCCTTCTGAATGAGGATTTGGCATCTTCCCTAGGGTCCTCCTCCTTGCTTAGCTTCTTTAGTAGTACAGATTTTGGTATGTTTATCCTATATTATATATATATATATAATATAATATATATATAATATATATAATATAATATATATAAATATCCACTTATAAGTGAGTATATACCATGTGACACTGAGCTGTTTCACATCTTTTCTTTCATGCGACAAAAGATGCTGCAACAGAATGAATGCAGTAAACAAGCCAGACCATTCTACTAAATGAAGCAGGTTTTTAATATTTGTTCTAATTTCCAATACAGTAAATGTCAGTACCTAACCCACATGAAAAAAGTAATCCTTTGGTTTGCTCAACATGTAGGGAGGTCTTAAGACAAAATTTAAACTGAGGCACTAGATGCCATCCTAGTACTTAATATTTAAGAAGATTCAACTTTACATCCTTATGAAGTATGTAAATACCACAACCATGACATACTGATAATACTATTAACAAATCATAAAAAAAAAAAAAATCAAGTAAGAGCAGAATCTGAGACAGTAACCTGAACATCAAAGTTGCCCAGAAACCAGCGGAAAGCTGACTGTACTGAACTGGGATAATATGTTTATGTCATCTGAAACCTCAATCACCATAATGCTATAAAAAAAACTTTTGTAAAAATCTTTTTAATTTTGAGTGTTGTGAATTAACTGCATTTAGAATTAACTAAAGCCCAAATAACTAGGCACACCTGTGAGGGAATAGTTTAATTAAATGATTTTAAATCCACTTTTAATACAGATCAGTTGAAACAGGAAAATCCATCTTTAATCTGGCTCATACCTTCTGCTGCCAGCCTATATAAAGGACATGAAGGAAGTAAAGGACATGAAGGAAGCATTTGTTTGACCTTTGCCTGCTTATTCTCAGTAGCAAACACATTCCTTCTCTGGCAGAGACAGACAGACAGATAGATAGATAGGGATAGAATGACACAGAAGAAGGAAGCTTCCATGTATATACAAGGTCTATTCCTCTAGAGAACCTGATTAATACAATTGTCTAAAACAATCAACACTGACAAAACCAGTTTATTTCTACATATTACTGCACGATCTTAAAAACAGTACCTGGAAAACAAAAGGGCATTAAAACAAAGCAAACTTAGCTGAAACCCCAAGGCTACATTATTTCATGATACGTATTTAACCATTAACTCCCTATTGCTCAGCCAGTTGGTGCAAGCAGACAAGTTGTTTTAAGTTCTGAGAAAGGACAGAAGATGGCTTAAGTTCTCAGAGCAGTCCCCAAAACTGGTATCCCAGTGGCTCTAGACACCAGAACTGTTGCAAGGTATGTTTCTTCTCTCCAACTTTTCATATGAAACATGCCCTTCAAGACGTCTGAAATAAGAATGTAAGAACCAGCATGTTGTACTTTGTAAGTGGCTTAAGAACTTTTCAGGGTTTTGTTTTTTGCATGTGCAATTTACTTACAGCAACTAAAAAAGTAAACTTCAGACCTTTAGCAAAATGTAATTTAGGTTAAGCTTTAACAATGGACAGTGTTAAAGAAAGCGTGTGTTGAGGAATGAACTATAAAAAGTGATACATACAAAACTACCTAAAATACACTTTAATTGCAGTGGTGAACATCAGTTCAATATTTTCCTTTGAGTAAAGTATGTGTTGAGTTGATTTCCCTAATGCTTTCCCTCTGTGACCTCCAAAGCATCATGTAAGATTTCTCAGTGGGGTGAGAATCGAAATAATCACTTGCAAACACTAAGCGCAAACTCCCCCACAATTTTCCCAGAAGCTTTTAGTTTCAAGTCTACCTAGACAGCTTACCTTTATCAAGTATATCCAAAGTAGTTTATAAAGAGTTCTGTCATATTTGATCAATTAATATATTTATAACTTCTAATGAAAACTAATACAATGGGTGAAACAGGTTTTTGTTTTATTTTTATTTTTTTAAAGCACAAATGACTGTTGATAAGGACAAAAAACATTCTCATTATCTGCAGGGGATGACTCCAAGATGCCTCCTGGATGCTCAAATCTGCAGGAGCTTAAGTCTTAAATCACTGCCAGGGTCTTGCAACACATTTCCTGCAATACCTGACTCAATGAAATAATGGTAAACAGCTGCTAACCTGTTGTTTGGGGAATGACAAGGAATGCACATGATCTACACAGACAATTTTTTTCCGAATAATTCCAATCCATAGTTGGTAGACTCATCAGACTTAAGAACCAGGCATATGGAGGCCAACTATACAATCTCAGCTCAGGACACTTCCCAGACAACACAAAGCCAGTTAATCCAGTGAGTTCCAGTAAAAACAAGCTTGTGTATATTTGTTGGAGATAGTATCTATAATATGACCATGCAACACTCTCATACCGAAGGTAACAATTTGTAAACAAGTGTTTTCCTTAGCACTAGAATAGTTAAAGCTGACATTTCATTTTGTGTACACCACATACCTCGTCCATTTAAAACTGCAGGATTTCTCTATCACACACACACACTCACTCACTCACTCATCTTGGCTCTGAAATGTGACTGGTGTGTTTATAGTTTGCCTACATATTTAAGTGACAGCATCAAGGGTCATTTGTAGTAAGAAAAAGACAAGTTTCTACTCTGCTTTCTGGGAATTCTTCAGTTGCTTATGGGCTTAACCATTCTGCCTCCGTATTTACTTTCCTTTCAGTCTATCTGACCTTTTAAATCAGCTCCAATATGGGTGTGATGGCACACATGTAATCCTAGTACTCAGGGAGGCAGAGGCATTCGGATCTCTGTGAGTTTCATGGCCACCCTGGTCTAGAAAGTGAGTCCAGGGCAGCTAAGGCTATGCAGAGAAACCCTGTTCCTAAATAAATAGTCACCTCCAACAAGACAAACTACAGATACACTTTTCTTAGAAAAGCCAGGGGTGACAGCAAAAGCAGTGTAAGACAAAAAGACATCTGCTTTGAATTCTGCACAAGCTCTCCCTCCCAGAGACCAACTCTTCCTTCTTCTTGTTTTTTTTTTTTTTTTTTTTTTTTTTTAATGTCTGGAAGCCTGGCTACTCTGCATTTGGGACTGGGGATGCTGAGTGGGAGATGTAGACCATGTCCAGTGTTCTAGCAATACGTGTGTGTGTGTGTGTGTGTGTGTGTGTGTGTGTGTATGTGTGTGTAGGCCATGCAGCCAACTATCTGGCCAGATACACCCACCCACCAAAACCCAAACCAAACCAAACAAAACCATAGCAAACAGAAGGATACAAGGATACATAATTAACAGAGCTTTATTACTACAAAGATTGTTCTCACGCTCTCAATAAAGCAGTAAACAAAGTGGTCCATTTTGACTACAACCTCTAAGTTGCATCCAAGCAGTAAAAGTTATTCTAAAATCACTTCTGAAAGTACAACCAACCTTAAATTCTTCATAAATAGAAAAAGATAGTTAATATTTGAGGGTTTAAAGTCCAGGGATAGAACTAAACACATGACGGCATGATTTCCTTTAACCATTTTGAAATAAGTTTTATTATAATTATTTTGCCCCTTAAACCCACGAAAGTAGACTTGACTTATTTACCTACTCACTCTCAAAGCTCATGCTCTTGGTCACTATATTAAAAATCAGCTTAGAATGTTCAAAAGTTATATCAACATTTATCAACCAGGCACAGAAATGTAAAAACTACATGATCTCATATGACCTGAGAATGCAGGACAGTGGTTATAGGACCTGGGAAGAACAGGCGAGAGATGTGGTCAGTGGGTACAGCTTTCATTGCTTTATCTCCTCCTCCTCTTATTCGATTTGCGCCTTCAGTCTACTAGGTGAAGCTAAGCCCACATTCAGGGTTAGTCCTCCCTGTTAATCTTCCCTGAAAAAGCCTTCACTCTCATAGAAACGCCTCACAAAGTGCTTCTCAGTTCAAGCCAACTAACATTCAGGATTAGCCATCATACCCTGGTCTCATTAGAGAGAGAGGGAAGCTGAAGTAGGTCAGCAGTAGAGTACTTGAGTACAATGTGCTGGACTCTCAGTTTAACCTTGGGCACTGTAGTAAACACACAAGAGTAACTTTAAGAAACCTGACAAATGCAACCTCAGCCAGATGCTAAGTGAAACATCACCAGTCATGTTACTGTATAGATCACGTGTGTAATCTTCCTCCTTAAAGCTTATAACCCAATAAATGAGAATTATCAGAGATTCCAAAAGACAAACTTCCTAAACAGTATCTGTCGTCACCATCAAATAGAAACTCAAGAAAACATTACAACCAAGGAGACATGAAAACCAGAAGTGCCGTGGTATTCTTGATGGAATCCTAATAAAAGGGACTTTGGGTTAAAAATTAAGAAAAAATATTTGTACATTTTAGCAATAAACGATCCACACTGATTAATTTCTAGGTTATCAGGAACTGGGAGAGACAGGTACAAGGCAGGTAACAACTCTAGCTACTGTCTTTCCAGATTTTATGTAGAACAGCCCTAACCTGATTTCTAAAGAATAAAGAGAGACTGTAAAAGGGTAGAAGGGGAAAAAGGAAAAACTGAAAAACAAAACACAACCTGTCTTTGGGACACATCCAACACACAAAAAGTATAGGTGGCTAAACCACTTTCGAAGGAAAACATTTGACACTGCTGGAGCCCACCATAGCCTATTCAAAATACACTATGTTGCAAAATCTCTGAACCGCACAATCTTAGCTGTGTTCTAAGCACGCTAACAAAGAGATGGCTGTGTGTCACCCCATCAGCTAGATGTAATTCAGTGTCCTATCTCCCCTAGATGCAATTCTATTCCATGTCTCCAAATGCAGTTTGTTAAAATCAAGAGTTTAACATATGAAATCATCAAATATGTTCTTTGGAGGACCAAGTAGGATGGCAACAACAGGTAGGGATCCCACCTGCAGTTATTCTCTGCACTATCTTCATTTTATGAAAATGAAAATAGTTTTTCACTTAACATTTAGCTCCAATGTTACAGTGGTAACTGAAATTGAATGAATTCTGGGTTTGGTGCACGTAACCTACCCCTACTATAGAAGCACTACACAAGAATTCTGTTCATTTTACCAGGGGAAAAAAGCCTACATTTTGAGATTATGTACTAGTAAGTACTGTCTGAGTAGAAAGTAAAGCTAACACCTTGATCAGCTAACGTCTAACTGTAAGAGTATCTTAGTTCCTAGAACAGAATCACCAAATACAATGAGATCAGTGAATAGTCACATTCGCCAACTGACTGTTTCCAATTCGATTACACTAATGAAATATGTAAATTTTCTCTTGGGAAAATGACCAAGAGGCTCCCGGAACTACTGAAGCTACTAGGGGCACCTGACACAATCAGTGATTTTTGAATAGACACAACCAGTTTTGAGAACACAAAACTAAATTTTTAGTTTTCTCTTTCAAACAAATGTTTTATAGAGCTAAATGATCAACATACTATTCAGAATTACATGACCGTATCTACATAAATTCTATCCACTCTAAAAATTAATATAAAATTTGTAGAAAAGCATGCCTTGGGGCCAAAAGAGAAGTTCTTAGCTAGCACCATTACTTCCTCCTCCTACATTTAAACCCACAGACAGACAGAAGGCCTTTTCTTCCCCTTTCTATTAAGAACATGTAAGCCAGTAGGCTAATTAGATAAAGGGATCCTGTCTTTAATTACTTAAATGGCCAACTAAAATGAGTAACTTACATGCATTTGTCAATTAGAAAAACAATAGCTAAAGTTATTTTCTAGCAGGCAGATTATATTTATAAACATAGATAAAAAGGAAAGAACACATATAAGAGTGAACAATTTTTATTGAAACCCTCTAAAGAGGACCAAATGGTGAGTTCAGTACCATAACAAAACAAAACAAAAAATCTCACCTACTGTACCATCATTCACAGGAATGAACAAACCCAAACACGACAATATTCAAATTCTCATGTAACTGCTACAAGTGACTGTAAATGAACTAATTTCTTCATCATTCCCTTCCTTTAATCATATGAAATGGGAATTTACACGGCATAACAAAAGATATACAAAATTTAATGAAAACGCAATTCTCTTAAAATCTCATAAACTTACTTTTAAAGGATACAGAATGCACTTGAAATGATTGAATGACTTAAGCTGATTAGTTTTTTTTTATTTTTTATTTTTTTATTGCAAACTGTTTGAACATCAGCTTAACCCCTCATGCATGGTACTCAAAAGTAACACAGCTTTTCAATTAGAAAGATCACGTTAAAATGAGCAATTAAGCACTAAAGGGTTGAGCTTGTTGTTGCTTTTTTTTTCTTTAAAAAGGAATTTTCAAGTACCAATATGTATAATGAGAGAATACTAATTTTGGTTACTTTCCCCCTTACTCTTAAATATACAAACTATAACACCTTTAAAAATAAAATACCCACATAAGATAACTTTATTATCATTCAAATGACAAATTGAAAAAAACATTAAGCAAGAAATCACAGGACCAATAATGTCTTAATTTGAGATTATTCAAACATTTTATTATGCATTTACTCTTGTAGAGCTCAGGGTCTCTCCCTTTTGGTCCCCACAGTTAAGAAACATTCTGTTGGTTGTACTCTAGAGACAACCTGTAATGATTTCATTTAATGGAAAAATAATCTTACAATATACTGACTGACCAAAAAGGAAGAGAAGGTTGGTGCTTTGGGGAGTACGTGAGAAAAACACAAAATTACCAAGTAGAAGCTTTTTTCCAAAGGAATGCTGCACCCATTTCACGTATGATTAGAAATTCAGGTTAAAGGCACTGGGATGTTCTCCTCACCACAAATAGACTCTCAGCTGAGATATGCTGGCCCTGTCTGAGTCTACTGCAATCAGCCTGCTCGTTGGGTATTTCAATGACAGTTCTTACATAAAAACTAATGGAAATTAAACAAGACTGAATTAGTTTATAATGTAACTAGTTTTATAAAAATATCCAGAGTTGCTAATAAAGCACCAAGAAAAAGAGAACCTCAGGGGGAGGACTCAGCTCCTTCCTTCAAGGTCACCCTTTTACAGTTGTCTCTAGTAGGAGCTCCAGAATGACATGAGTCATCTTTGAAATGTCCTACCTATACAATCTTAGGGATATAGAACATTGCTGTGCTGACTATACCCAAATGCCAATTTTCATTATAAATAGTTAAGAGACATATTACAAGATTTCATGGCTTAGTCTCAAAAAGGTAAAATAGGTGCAATTTTCCTTTATGAAAGTTTTCATTCTGTAATATACCATTAATGTTTTCATGTTCCCTTCAGTAAACACTGACATAACTACACTGGGACTACCAAGAAACTGTGAAGTAGCTACGGTTATCTACAAATACTGTATTTTAATTAAAAAAAATACAATATTTGTACATTCTAAAACATTGTATAAAAATTATATAAATCAAAGTTTCAAAGAAATATCCGTCACAAAGCTTTCAAATTGAAGTGAGCAAAGACAAGAGCAAATGGAAATATCTCTAAACATGATGTAAACATAAACGGAGTAATACAAATCATCAAGATATTCAAATCTACTGTATTGCTATTTTCAACCTTAACATCATTCTACATAGCTTTCTTCTTTCAAAACAGCATTGTAAGGGGCAGGACATTATTTTCATAACTTTATGCCATCAAATCACTCAATACAGATGCACAACACATTTAATTATACAAAATCAATTTGTTTCAAGATACAAAATTAATGTTGATATGTAATTAATGAAAAAAAAAGGATGTTAAAAGATAACTGTAAGAATACCCAGGTATATGCTGTATTTCCACTTATATAGATCTGATCAATAAAACAACAACACATTCACTTAGATACTGATTTAATTCATGGATCAAGGCCATATTTTCAAAGGATGCCAGGACACTGCAAAAGCTAGAGTTGAGAAACAGTATATGCTTACTAAACAAGAACTATGTTTATTTATCTAGTGAATACCTAGAGTAGTAAATTTTACTTCATGACAGCAATCAGGCTCGCAAACACCCAGAAATAGAATTTAAGGGTTTTAAATGTAGTTAAAAAGGTCATAAAAAGTCTGATTAGACTGAGGTACATTTACTCAAAATGTTGAGATTCATTAAGTGGTAGAAACAAAATAATCCCTCAAACCAATGCACATTCTCAGTGTACATGTAACTGGGGATGGGGGGGGTGTACATTAAGTGAAGCCCAACAAGCTACATATCAATATTCTGACACACCAAAGTTAGAAGACAAGAGAAATGTTCTAATATAATTTTAGATTATGTATCATTTTGGCTAAAGTAGAGCATAAGGTTGCTTTGCCATATTAAAATTTACTGCAATAATTTTTCCACATAAACATTCAGACTTGAACTCCAGGATTAAATATGGCATGATTATTTTGCTTTAAATCTGGCAAATATCTAAAAATTGACAATTTAAAAACTATAACAAAGAAAAAGTTGAAGCAGTGAGACTCTTACATCATTGACCCACTTCTAATGGTTAACTGTTAGTACTTAACAAATTCAAAGAGTTAATGAATCCTTGCATTCATTCAGTCTTCTGTGCCTTAGCTAGGATGCATAATTACAAAAGACAGCAGGTACTGGTACAAGCTTCAGGACAGAAAGTGCTTGATGAAGTTACAGTTCTCAAGTGTGTTTGGTGAGAGAATAAGGGCAGATGCGCTGATGAAAAACATTACAAGAGTCAATTTTGTGTTAAAGTGTTCAAAGATGCCACCTTAAGCAGAAAAAAAAAAAAAGAGCTTTAATAACGTCTTCTTTGACTTATTAGGCATTTCCAGAGTCTACATCATTAATGTTGTCATTTTAATAGGACATCTCCACCCGGTGGTTATTGCTTGTTTCTATTTCTCTCCTGAAAGAAAAATATAAACATTATAACAAAATACAATCACTATGTAGGCACTAACTATAGGCACATATAATGCAATCATCTCTGCATAACAGCTCTCGAATACTATTATCTCCATACACCAAGGTAAGAGTATTACCTTTTAAATAAAAAAACTCCAAAAGCTAATGTCTATTTTATAATACATTATATCCTCTTTACATCCCTATTTTTGTACAAGATCTAAGATGAGAACATTATTTTTTGAGTCCTTCCACTGAAGTTTAGATGGTGTAGTATATCAAATTAAAAGTTATTTATTGGCTGGAATGGAGACAAAGTTGCATTAAAGGTGCATTAAAGTTCAGTGTTAATTCTGAAATGACTTTGATTAGTGTTCTGTGTCACTTATTCTCACATTCAATATATTATGTTTCTCATGAAGAATAAAGAAGGCCTAAAACCATTTCCCCAGGAGACTTATTGGGTATTCTAAAGAAAGAAGTAGAAGATGGAGTAAGGAAGAGAAAGGGGAGGGAGAAGGGTAAATTACTCGAGGCTACATCAGACAGAAATGTATGATGGGGAATCAGTTACAGCAACGAGGATAACTTATTATTTTAAAAGAATAGAATGTTTCAGTTTGAACTGTAATAAACTTTTACAAAAATTACTAAAATATATAGGTTAGATAGATCTTAGAAAATAAGACTATAAAAGTAAATATTTACATTTTTATAACATGAGTCACCATACTGTAGATTGATCCATAAAAATAAAAGGTACAAGAATTTTTTTTAGATCTAAAACACAAGGACAAAGAAAGTTAAAATAATAAAAACAACACAAACCAAATGATGTCAACTAAGTCAGAGAAGAAAGCTATTGCTACACACAGATATGGCCATTTAAAAGGTATAAATGCCACAGTCAAGATTTTAAATGCTGTAACAATATTAAATATAATTTTATACTAAGAAGAATTCCAAGAAATAGCTAACAAATTCATAATAGGAGAATGTAAAATGTTTTTCTTAGTAAAACAGACAAGCACATCAAAAGTTAAATACAAAAACACAGAAAACTGAAATTAGGGTGTGTATTCTAACTAGGACACAAGGCTATGACCACATGGCAGCTCAGATTGCAAGCCCTGAGAATTCCAGGATTCAGAGTTGTGAATGTCTGCTTTAAAAACTTTTGGTGTTTGCGCGCGCGCGCGTGTGTGTGTGTGTGTGTGTGAGAGAGAGAGAGAGAGAGAGAGAGAGACTGTCAGTCAACTTATAGAACTCTTTTCCTCCTTCCACTTTGTAAGTTCCAGAGAAGAAGCTCAGCTCATCGCACTTAGCTGTAAGCACCATTACACACAGAACCATCCTGCTGGCTCAAAGAATCAGTTCTAAACACACTCCAATTCTCACACCTCTCACACTCGTTTTGGTATCTGACGTTAGAACATTTTACAAGTAAAATGTTAATTATAGCCCACCAAAGAACTAAAAACTTAATGAGTAGAATTTCAGAAAGCATACAAAGCTAAGATATGCTCAATACAACAAAACTTAAAAGCTAATGTTTTGTAGGAAAATTAGAGAATGACTGAGTTGAAAACTGAAATGAATCCAGTCTTGATGGCTGTATTTCAGCACCTGAGAGGATGAGGCTCTAAGAAGAATCATGAGTTCTAGGTGTGACAGGGATAAATAAATAAGTAATCTTTAAAATGAAATAAGACCACTAAAAATGCCAATATTGCCAGTAAGCCCAGAAGGTTAAGACAAAACTGAACAACTTTTATTAAAGAGGGAGAGCCAGTGAGAAACTCAGAACAAATATTTAAAGTATGGCCACACAAATTACTGATGGATTATTCAAAGGTAAGGAAATACAGGGCTGGCAAGGTGGCTCAGTGAGTAAAGGTACTTGCTGAGAAGACCTGATTTCAATCCACATAACCCACACAAGGGAAGGAGAGGACCAATTTCAAAGTTATCCTTCTAACCTCTCTCAACAGACATGTTGTGAAATGCATGTTACACACACACACGGACACAACAATTATACCTATATGACTTTTTGAAAAAAAAAAAAAAAAAAAAAACATCAGCATCTTGACATCAGAAAAAGTCAGGGGAAAGCAAAGAAACAGCGATTATCTTAGATTTAAGATGTTTACAAATGAGGACTTCAAATAGATACTTAGATGCTCTTGGATATAAACTATTCAAGATGAAAATGCAAATTTGGAAGTTACCAGTGAATAATAAATTTCCATCAAGAAAACTTTGAGCCTCACAGAAATATACAATCCATTTTTTTTTTCAAAACAATACCAGGGCTGAAGAGATGGCTCAATGTGTAAAGTGTTTGCCTCTCACACACGAGGACCCGAGTACTAATCCCCAGCATGCACAAAAAGCGGGAGAGGCCGGGAGGGGAGGAGGGAGGGGCTTATGGAGGGATACAAAATGAATAAAGTGTAATTAATAAAAGTTAAATAAAAAATTAAAAAAAAAAAGCGGGACAGGTGGACACATCTGAAAATCCCTGAAATTAAACAGGACAATTCCTGGAGGCTCTCATCTCAGGCCTAGTCTAGCACACAATAATGAACAGCTTAAGATCCCATCTGAAACAAGATAGAAGGTGAGAATGAAGAAGCACGCACGCGTGCACACGCGCGCGCGCGCACACACACACACAGAGATAATAAGAAAGCCACTAGATACTCTCTTATGATACAATCCAAAGTAATTCAGAAAATCCAAATTTTACATTAATGACACTTCAAAAAATAATTTAAGGGAAAATGCTTCCCTTTCCAACCTTCCTCCATTTTCTATCAATAGCAAAACGGCTCCACTGATCAGACTCTGAGATGGGAGAGCTACCGAGTGAGGAAAGCAACCATGTACTATACAAGGTCTTCTCTACCCCAAACTGAGCAAAAACACCAGAAAGACGATGAAGACGACAGGGCCAGGACCAGAAATATCCCCAAGGAGATGAACCCTCAGCACATTTACTGACTCCTTATTCTTTTGACAGAGCTAAGACTTTTCTCTCCTTCAAACTAGAAAGACATCAGAAAACAAGACTTTTCCAATATCCTGAGAGGGCCCTGCAGCTTCTTTCACATCAAAGGCAAATTGCTATTTTCCTTCTAATGACCTAAAGGTTTATCACTATTATATTTCCATAACTAGATCTAAGCCTGCAAATGGGCCATGAAGGTATTTAAGAAACCACAGCACTGATTTAAAAAAAAAAAAAAAAAAAAGAGCAGAAAGTATAGGGATAACGAGGGAACAAATATAGAGGGAAAATCCAAATAATTGGCCCAATCTGAGACCCACCCCACGGTAAAGCCCCTGATACTAATAATTATGATGTTAGCTTTCAGACATGAGCCTAACTTGACTGCCCTCTGGGACACTCCAGCTAACACCTTTTCTTTGGGGAAAAGACAGAAGGACCTGGAGGGGACAGGAACCTCACAAAAAGACCAAAAGAGACAACATACCCCAGTGCCATGGGAGCTTTCAGAGACTGAGACATCAAACCAAGGAGCATGTATGATCTGAACCTATGTCTCTCTGCACACATGTAGCCAAGGGGCAGCTTGGTCTTCATATGGGCACCCGGTAGAGGGGATCGCTGTTTCTAACATGGACTCTATTACCTGCTTTTGGATCATTTCCCCACTGGTAGGACTGCCTTGCCTGGTCTCAGGACACGAAGATATCTACAGTCTTAATGTGACTTTGATGTGTTAGGGAAGGTTAATCAGAGAAGAGGGGATCCCTTTTTCTGGGGGAAAAGAGAGAGGGGAAGGAGGGGAAGTGGGAGGGACTGAGAGGAGGGGAGGGAAGGGGCACCCTCAGGATGTAAAATAAATAAATATAAAATCATAAATAAATAAACAAACAAAAGTGAAAAAAAGAAAAAGAAAATGAGAAGCTCTGAGCTAGTGAATGCCTGAGAAAGGAAAAGTAAAACACTCAGAAGTCAAATGGAACAAAGAAACAAAATACTTTTTGTAGTTTAGAAATCTAATTTTTTTATTTGAAAAAAAAAAAGCAGTTTATATATTAAAGGGATAAGTGATCACTTACTTCCTAATAATATTAAAAAACAGAAAAGTATAAAAATAAAAATTAAACTACTGGACAGATACAAGTAATCAAATTTCAAATCACCAATGATAAAGTGAACACATTTCTGTTATAGCTATCCCAAAATTCATAACCTCAGTCTGCTGAATGCTTGAAGCAACCTAAATTAAAGAACATTTAAAAAAACAAAACAAAACACCTAGGCATGTAGCTGGAGAGATGCCTCAGTAGCTAACAGCACTGGCTGCTCTTCCAGAGGACCCAGGTTTGGTTCTCAGCAGCCACATGGCAGCTCACAGGTAGTCCAGGTTATCTGACACTCTCTTTTGGACTCCATGGCCACTGCACGCACATGGTGCACAGGCATACATACATGCAGGCTTGGACACAAATTAATAAAACATACAACCACAAAACCCACCTAGTCAGTAATCTTCCAAGATGCAATAAGAAACAAAGAGAAACTGTAATAGACTAGAGGTAATTAAGATGACAACAAAATGCAACACTAGTATTTACACTGGGTTGAGACAGAAAAGGACATCACTGAGAAAAAGGAGATGTGGGAAAAGCCTCGACTGTAATTAGGATGGACAGTGACTGAAGTTAAAAGATGTCCAACGCTTCATGGAATGTGATGACTTACATGAAAGAACACCTGTAAATGCTGGAAAAAGAACAAGGGATGGGGCAGTGGCTCAGTGGGTAAAGGCAAGTGTTGCATAAACCTGATGAAACTACTAGAATCCACATGGAAGAACCAACTGTATCAACTGCCCTTTGACCACCACATATGCATTATGGCGTGCATATACTCCACACACACATAATGAGCATGCGTGTGCACACGCACACAAAAACATACACACAACTAAATAATGTTAATTATTAGAACTATCCTATAAGTAGGATATGGACAGTTACTGTGGATTAAAAACCCTATCCAGTTAGAAGCCAAAGGATAGCCTTTCACCTTCTATAACATTAAGCTGTTTCTAGCATGTTCTGTCCCAACAAGGGTAGCTCCTTTAAAAACAAAAAACAAACAAAAAAGCTAAAGACAAAAGAAAATAACGAAAACAGACCAAGTTAGTATGCAACAAATTCTAAATCATATTGTCACTAGGGAAAGGGCAATTGAGTATGCTTTGAATCAAGAGGTGGTTTTAAGCTTGTCTCTATTACAATACCACCCTTGCCCTTCTTTGCACAGCCACAATATAATGTAGAGCTACTACACAGGTCCCACACCTAAGCTTGCACTTAGAAATATTTCAGTGGCTCCTGAGCTGGCTCATAGGTAAAAGCACTACAGCACAAGTGACCACTGCCTATTCCCTCGACCAAAGGAGAGAACAGACTCTCTACAGCTGTCCTCTGATCTGTTCACTGTGTAACTCTGAATGCACCCGCCTATGTAAAAATCTTAGTATTTCACACTGGAGAACATATACTGCTAACATATACACAACTCATTTTTGCCAAAGATCAAATGAATTAAACATGCACTATGACAAGGAAAAATTAGAGAAATAAACAAAAAAAATGATGGAAAACAGTTTTGACATGGCATCTGAGGTGGTTCAGTAAGTCTTACTGATTATGTCACAGCACTAAATTTGTTTTCAGCTCTGATCTATTTGGTTCTACAAAACTTGGGAGCATATTATCATGTTCTGACAGATTAAGCAGTATCATTAAAAACAAAATTACAATGAAAAACACTATAAAGATCAATACAAACAGAAATTTTTAGAGATGACCTAATTGTAAATCCCAACAATATTTTTCTATTAGAAATAACAGACTACAGTTAGAGCAGGAGGACCAGGAATTTAATGATATGTTAAGCCACACAGGTGGTCCTCAACTTGTGGGTCGCAAACCCTTTTGGGGTCGAATGACCTTTCAGAGGGGTGGCCTAAGACCATTAGAAAACAGATATAAAAGCAAGGCTGGCCCTAGGCTTGTCATTCCAGCACTTAAGACCCTAACCAGAAGGTTCAATGTGAAATGAAGCCACCCTGAGCTACACAATGAAACCTTGTCTCTCACACAAAAAAGGTGAGGTAACAAGTAGCATGAGGAAATAAGCTTGGATCCCCAGCACCCACGCCTAAGCTAGGCATATGTCTATAACAACAGCTTATACGAGTGTGTGGAGGGGGAGGGAGTCAGGAAGGTTCAGGAAGACTTACTCTGAAAAACAGTAATTCAAGACAGGCAAAAATCTGTCTTCTCAAATTTCCATTTTAAGTTCCTCTGCTGTAACTCTGTCAATCGTAAAATTCTTGATTCATCAATTCGACACTGTAATTTTCTACTGCATTTTATGGTAAGTTTATCAAAAGCGTTTTATCTCAAGACTTGAAATAATATGCCTAAGGTGCTATTCCTTAAATTACCATAAATTAAAAATAAACTGTTACCTTCAGAAATATAAAGATGTGCATGTTTTACCCACTCCATCTCCTAACGATCTAGCTAGAATTGAACTTTTATAACTTACTATTTATACAACGGAGAAATCAACAGGCAGCAGTAAATACTTAGAGGAAGAAGGAAGAAAAATTCCAAGATAATCAAACTTCGCAGATTCTTTTAGAATAGGGCTTCTTGATAGGGTCACCACATATCTGGCCTATCAGGTATTTACATTACAATTTGTAACAGTAACACAATTAGTTATGAAGTACAAACAAAAATAATTTTATAGTTGGGGTTAACACACGAGGAACTAAATTAACGAGTCACAGCATAAGGAAGACTAGGAACCACTGTTTTAGGGCATTTACTCACTTGGCAGTATCTACTTAAAACCTATGTGACAGTCAGTTTTCTAGATACTAAGAAATGAGCAGAGAGCAAACTTTCCTGCTCTCAATCATCTTATATCCACCTGTGTCAACAAATATTATCCACAGGTTTGTTTTGCTTCCTATATTCCTTCCCTTTCCCAAGGTCTTCCAAACCAAGTGCCCATTTCCTCTGTTAGGTTTAAAGACTCTTGCACTTCAGTAGCAAACCTGTTTAACCGAGAATGTGTTCAGGATCCCTGTGGGTGGGAGAGTTCCAGTGTAACCAATAACTACCAGAATTTTTCAGCATTTCTTGAGCTTTTCAAACTAGCTGAAATGCCTTTCAGCCTACCTAGACAGGCTAAGTTCTTAGATGCCTCAACTTCACTGACTTACCTACCTGAAGGATGCAATTCTATACTCCCTGCTATTGCACCTTGAAGTAAGAGTTCACTTTTCATACCTAGCTAGGGTCAGAGAGGAGACATTTCTGATTACCCTGCTTATCCTTCCTTTGTAGTCTCTTGCTTAGGAAGTTTTAAAGATTTTCTCCTTTCATGTCTTTTCTTTTGATCTTTTAAACTAACCTGTTATTCATCTAGTAAGCCCATTCCACCTCAAAACATGATTCTGTAATGGTTCCTGTAATTATTCTTTCCATTGATTTTTTTTTCCTGTTGCTTAAAAAACTCAGACTACTTCTCTTTCCACTACATCTTTTTCCTTTTATATTTTCATGTGTATTACTCAGCATTTGGTTAACTTCCTGAATTTGTACTAAAGCTTCAAGAAGATCTAACATGTAAGTATATTCCCATTAATCTGCTTGCTCACCTATTTTTTTATTCTGATAATCATGTTTTAAATTTTCAGTAACTTTTAGTATTCTGTTCCAATTATGTAGGAATAGGTAGGTGTTCTTCCTACAAAAAAACTTGTAATTTTTGTTTTGTATGTATGTGTGGTATGTATGTATATAGTTGTACTTTTTTTTAAAATTATACTTTATTTACTTTGTATCCCCCCTCTAGTTCCCTCCCTCCACCCCCCACTCCCCCAGTCCACTGGTAGGGGAGGTCTTCTTTTCCTTCCATCTGATCCTAGTCTATCAGGTCTCATCAGGAGTGGCTGCATTGTCTTCCTCTGTGGCCTGGTAAGGCTGCTCCCCCCTCAGGGGGAGGTGATCAAAGAGCAGGCCAATCAGTTCATGTCAGAGGCAGTCCCTGTTCCCATTACTATGGAACCCACTTGGACACTGAACTGCCATGGGCTACATCTGTGCAGGGGTTCTAGGTTATCTCCATGCATGGTACTCGGTTGGAGTATGAGTCTCAGGAAAGACCTCTGTGCTCAAATTTTTTGGTTCTGTTGCTCTCAGTTGTACATTTTTGAGAAGCATCTCTTTACATAGCCCTAGGTGTCCTAGAACCCACTATGTAGACCAGACAGACCAAAATTCCAGAAATCGGCAAAATAGTAAAACACTAAAATTAAAACCAGATCTAAACTTTCAGACTAGGTAGAAAAGAGAGTAAAAAGATATATTTGGTAGTAGAAAAAAGAAAAAGCTCCTAATTATTTTCTTGCCATATCTATTCTCCTGAACAATCTTATCCCACTTTAACAGACTAAGCTATGAAAGAACAAACAAAACAAAACAAAAAAAACAAACAAAACAAAACAAAACAAAAAACAACCCAAGTCTTGTACACCTGAAATCCCAGCACTCGAAGAAGCAGAAGCAGGTGGATCTCTGTGAGTTCAAGGCCAGCTTGGTCTACAAAGCAAGTCCAGGACAGCCAGGGCTACACAGAGAAACCCTGTCTGGAAAGAAAGAAAGACAAAAGTCCCAAGTCTGACTCCCATGTCTCTTCTAATCATCTAAATCAAGGAGGTCTCTACCTGTATTTCTTAAAAGATCTTAAAATAAGCATATCCCAAAAAGACATCTTTACTGGAACCACACCATCATGTTCCAAATCATTCTCTGGGTACACTGCCTTATAATAACAATTATAATTTGACTTTTTAGTTAACTGCTAAAGACTCCATGGCAACTTTTGATCCTTCTATTTTCCCACTTCCCTCATGTAACCAGGAGAAAATTCTAATAGTATTTAGTAATTCATTTAAGCAGCTCTACATTACTGCTTGCACATTACTGCACACAGCAGCCTACCTTACTCCAAAGCAGTTTCTCACAGTCCAGCACAGCAAAGACTGACACCAGAATCACCAAGGGTGCTTGTTAGATACGTAACTAAAATCCTTACCAAATACATAAAGGGGTGTGCTTTATAAACACCCCAATAAATACTTCTGAACCATAGATTTGGAAACTACTAGAGAGCCTTATCAATACAATTCACCGAGTGCTCAATGTTAGCCGAGGCAGTTTCCGCTGCTGTACATACATAACAAGTCATACAATACTTGAGTTCATAAGAGGAAGAGTTATTGTTATTTTTTTCTTGAAGACAGGAGTATGTGCCTTAACAATAATTTTCCCACAAATATGTTGATAGTGGATAATGTTATTTACTCTTGCTTATTTTCAAAAGAAACAAGTGTACTGTTTATGGAAAACCCTATTCATTTCCTACCCTCCCCATTCTCTTTACATCTAAAATTAGGCCCCAAATTGATGTAGTTAAAGAGAAAGCAACTCAAGCCTGTTTCAACTTGGAACTAAATTTCAACATTATGCAAATGCATATAAATTTAGGAACATTTGAAAATCAAACACTACAAACTTAACTCTAAAAGCCATGCCCTACCAAATCTAATCTCCCTTTCTAATGTCAAATTCTTTATTTTATGATCCTATAAATTATATACTATAGTTTTATATGAAACACACACTTTCTCATAGAACAAAGCAACAGCAAACATTTAAAAACAGTACTTCAAGTCTATTTTCTCCTGAAACTAACATTGAACATCACTGACTGTAAGGATAGGGGATTAGAGTTCTGTTTCTTAAGCTGTTGACTTCTCTGAAAATAAAGTTTATAGGCTATAATTATAAGAGGTAATTAAAAAGTAATAGGATGGCTTCCACACACTCCACCCATAAGAAATCCACACACAAAAATTACTGTTCTTTTACCTACCCTTCGCATGGCTTCCTCCTCCTCTTGACGCTTTTCATAATGTGCAAAGTCATCAAAGATTGAGGTGGTATGCTTGAAAATAGCGATTATTTTAAGCACTTGCTTTGCTTTTTCTAGGGGTACTTCTTGAGTGTCCCTTGAATTGGTTACTGGCTTGTTGTCATTATTTTCTAAGCGAATATGTCGCAATTGGTTATTAGGAACATCTTTGACAAAGATCCACTTAACTTCAAATTTGCCCTTCCACTTATCCT
Organism: Psammomys obesus; assembly: GCF_907164565.1. Classification (NCBI taxonomy): domain Eukaryota; kingdom Metazoa; phylum Chordata; class Mammalia; order Rodentia; family Muridae; genus Psammomys; species Psammomys obesus. The sequence goes on along the minus strand of NW_026591497.1, from coordinate 934,558 downwards.
GAGACCAGACACCAGCATATGCATTATAGTCCACAACAGACTTCATTTCAGCCACCCCACAAAAATGTCCACTGCCATTCACACTGAAGAGCAAATAGAGTGGACCTTTCCCATTCAGGGAACGGTAAGCTGCATCCAAACGCTTATTACCATGCTCCGTACTACACCAGATAGAGTACTTGATGGAACGATGTATGTCATCCTCAGAATAGCTCTTAATTATAAACACACGTCCATTCTTCAGGTTCCAATCAAAGTCTTTGGGATTATAATTGTTTATGGCCTTTAGTTTTTCCAGCACTGGATGCACGTCCACACTAGAAGGTGAAGCGCTAACAGGTACGACACCTAAACCAAAGTTTTCACTCCCAGGTCCGTTGTTCTGGTTGAAGCCGGCACCCCTATTTCGAGGAGCTACCCAGCGATTCTGCAACTGTGGCTGTTGAGACTGCACTTGGTGAGGCTGGGCCTGTGGCTGAGGTCCTTGTTGCTGCTGTGGTTGTGGTGGCTGAGGCTGCTGTTGAGGCAGTTGGCTTTGCACCAATGGTGGTGGTTGAATTAATGGCTGAGGCTGCTGGATTATAGTTTGAGGAGGCAGAACTGGTTGGGTCAGTGGAGCCTTTACCACTGACCCCTTTTCATCCCAAGTTCCAATATTCATGTTGTGTTTTATAGGAGGTGGTGGCACAGTAGATCCCCCAATTCCCACATTGCCCTTGGGTTTAAGTTTCGGTTGAGGTTTAGCAGGTTTCCTGGCAATAGCAGCCCAAGAGGTTGGTTTAGGTGCTGCACTGCTAACAGGGGGCACGTTATTGGTTGCGATACTAGTCATACCAGTGCTGCTCAAGGCTGTACCTACAGTTTTTGTCACTGCAGCTGTCAGGTCACCACCAATTTTCAGGCCAGTCATGCCTTGCTCAATACTACTAATGCCAGGCACCTTACTCAAAGTATCATTGCCAAATCCAGCCTGTCCATCAGTAATAGCTCTCCCAAGAGAACTAGGTGGATAGCCGTAACTGCTACTATAAGCAGAATTTTGTGTTGATTGTCCCTGAGATCCACTTGTCCCCCATGTAGAGAAATCAGCATTACCAGGAAAAAAGTTAAATCCATGTTGACCAAGAAATGGAGGGGTATTTCCTAATGCCCCTGGTTGACTAAAAACACCGTCCGGTATATAATGATGTTCTCCATTACTCATTTGTCCATAGGTTGTCAGGTATGGCATAGGCTGGTCTCCAGCTGTGGACCATGCTGCTTCCCCAAGAGAATATGGAAACCCAATGGATGGAGCATAGTAACTAGGCATATATGGATCTGACATTGGTGGATAGCTGTTATTCTGAAAAAGAGAAGACCACAATCAGTAGTGAAATAATCTCTTAAAAGGAGAAGAGAAAAAGGTTATCTGAAAAGAGTGAAAGTAGTATTAAATGAGATGAGCCTGTTCTACATAAAATTAAAATTTCAAATCATTCTTACAGCAAAAAATATTTGCTGATGAGTATCATCACCATAAAGACAGTCTTACTGCCCAGCTTGATTCAAATTCACTCTACAGCAGACTGGCCTCAATCTCACAATACTGCTTCTGCCTAAGTGTTAAGATTATAAGCATGTGCCACCATGTCAGACTATGGCTGAGAACTTTAAAATTTATAATAATAAATTACAGCATTTGTAGGCAGAAAGTATAGGAGTAAAATAAAGACTTGTGTTTCTGTCCCAATTTTAAAACCCTGAAATTTCTACAAAATGCTAATAAGCTTTAGAAGAACAATATTATAGCGTACATAAAAGATTTAAACAAATCTGGGAATGCATGTAAAATAGAGAAATTAAACTGCAATCTTTATGATGGAATCAAGTTAGCCATTTAAACTTTGCATTTTAATTAAGAAACAGAAACCGCAGAAATACTATATTCTTTTTTCCAACTGTCAAATAATTTAATAGAAATGCTATATTCTAAGAAAATAAAAATCAAGATTATGTCTACACCATGAAACACAATTAACTGCTTTCCTCTCTTATATTTTCGAAAGAAAATACAATAAAATATATTCTTTATCTTATCACTACTCTCAGAAGTCACAGAGTTTTAACAGAAAATCCTACTACCGATCAAAAAGATCCCAGAGGCCCTCAAAACAAAAGGCTATTACTGTAGCTCTTTGGTTGCCCACCAGAAACAGAGGATAATACCCATTACTGAAGATACCACACACAGAGAAATCAAGAGGGAAATAAATTAGAACCTTCCCCTCTGCTGGCTAGCTTTCATAGTGTCAAAAGACACTGGAGAACAGGCATCAAGTAGGGACCCAACTGTAGACCTTGCAAACTGCAATACCAACCTGTCAGGCAAGATACACTCAATGGTGCAATACTGGCACTTGTGTTCTGAGGGGTAACCAACAGCTTTCTGCTTGGATAGATTTTAGGTCTGCTCCGCTGCCAAGAACCTTTATGTAGTACTGTAAAGCTGATCAAAAGACTGTGGCCGGGGAAGGGAGGTCATAGGCCCTAAAGAGTAACCTACTACTTACTGATCATTTTCTAACTGGATATGGTGTCAAAACGCTTATACTAATACAGTAATATTTTCAGCAATGGTCAGAGATGCTTGTCTGCAGCAGGTGACAATGTAAGGAAATTCTTAACTGGCCCAGGTGCTAAGAAGTGACTTGAGTGCTTAGCATTAACTGGAATATATATATATTACCCTCTGTAAGGCTCAGGGAATACCATGAACAGAGAATGCAAAGAGTCTAAGAGCCTGAGGATAGAAAGCACTGGAAAAAACATCTATCTTCTGGACATGGTACGGCTATTATACCTAGTAATTCTCAGAAATAGTAGCTATCTACACAAGACCTGCATAAGACTGAGCCCAAAGCTTATCATGGATGAGAAAAGACAATTCATAATCCATAACTCTCAAAGGATTTATAGAAAGATAATGATTGCTGGGGTAGAGTGTAGAGGAATTTTAATTCAGAACATGGCTGCTCTGTCAAGAGATCACATCCAAAGACTTTCTAGGTCTGTGTGATCAGGCTGGAATATAGCCTTTAATCTAGGAGACAAAGGCCAGCTTGGTACAGAGCAAGTTTCAGGTAAAGAAAAGTTTAGATTCAGGTTTCGTGGTACATGTCTTTAATCCTAAACAATGAAAAGTAAAGTTAGTTTGTAGAAGGAAGCACCCATATTTGAAAGTGATGTTTAATTGAGTGGCAGAAAAAAAAAATCAGAGAAAGAGATGACAGAATAGGATACACCCAACTCAGACGAGAAGAGAAAAAAAGGGAAGCTATTTAAGGAGCAATACAGGAGAAGGGGCAATTTTACCAGGACAGTCGTAAGAAAGATGGGTTGCAGAGAGCAAACTAAGGTAAAGACAGAACGAGCCAGAGAATGAGAAGGAGCCAGAAGAATAGAAAAGTTTGCTGAAGTTAGTTTGAGGCCAAGCAAAATGATTCCAGAGCCGTGAGAGAAGCCAGTTTGAATAAGTCAGTTGGGAGAGGAGTTTGAGCCAGAAGAGCTAAGTTAAATGAGCCCAGGTTTGAACTCAGAAATAAACCAAGTAGGTGTGAGCTTATTAAGCAGTCTCAGAGGCTGAAAACATTTTAGGCCTAAGCCTAGGTTAGAAGGTGGAGGCAATACTCCTCCAGGTGACAAATGAAACAGGAGAATAAAAGTTCACGTTACACAGTTCCAAGATGGCAGTGACCAGTGTGTACTGGATCTAAAAGGCAGACTGGAGACTGAAACCAGAGAGTTAAACACACGGCCTGATCCAAAATACCAACTTTGGTGCTTCCCAGACTGGAGGGGGCATCAAAGGAGTTGGGGACAATCAGATCCAGGACCCCCATGGTCATGGCCCAGGTCCAGGAGTCCTGAACTATGAACCCCCTGGCCTTTCTGCATAGAGCGCAGGCCCCTAGTTCCAGGGACCCTCCACTCTTAAGAGCCAGACATTGGATCCCTCCAGCTTCACCCAAGGGCAGCATCTGGATTCCTGGATCAGCATGCGAACCTCCAAACCACGGTTCCAGTGGTCCCCTTGTGGAGACCAGGTAGACAATAAAATCATACAGAATCCCAAAGATGGCAGAACACGTACAGTGTCTGGTAGGTCTGTAAGCTGCAGCTCAGCTGCCTTCTGAGGCACCCGGAACCAAGGCTGTCACTTGAAATGCCCGCGCAACCTGAGGCAGACAATTCCCACAGCTGCCACCTGAGGCACCTGTGCCCCCTTGGCGGCACCTCAGATACCCATGGTCCTGTACACCTTTGTGCCCACACCCACAGCCCTGCCCTTCAAGGCACCTGCGAACACGTCCTGTCTTCCTAAACACCCACCACAGCGTGGTTGCATCCAAAACACCAGCACCTAGACCTCTTGCCATCCTGAAGACTACTCCAGATGCCAGAGACGGGCAGATCCGGTCTTCGGTGCAGCTCTTCTAGTAGAGGAGTGCAGCAGGTTCTTTTTTGATCATAAAGGCAGGAGAAACCCAGCAGGTTCCAGGAAAACAGCCAAAGCTATGGACAACCAGATGACTAAAGGCCAGCCTAAGAACACAATCAACTTTTAAAAACCAGGACATCATGGCTCCACCAGAACCCCCCCCCCCAAAAAAAAAGTGGATATTCTAATGCAGCTGAATCACAGGGAAATGATCTTAAATCTATATTTATGAAGTTATTAGAGGCATATAAAGAGGAAAAGGATAATACAACTAAACAAACAGAGGCCTTCAAGGACAGACAGGAAACCACAATCAAACAGATGAAGGAAATGAAACTGTTCAAGACCAGAAAACAGAATTAGACTCAAAAAAGAAAACACAAACCAAGACAACACAGAGATGAAAAATTTAAAGAGATCAGGAAACAAGAGGTAAGCATCACCAACAAAATACAAGAGATGAGGAGAGACTCTAAGGTGTTGAAGATACAATTGAAGAAATCAATATATCTTTCAAAGAAAGTGTTAAGAGGAAGTTCATAGCACTAAGTGCCTTCAAAGAAATTGGAGAGATGGCATATTAGCTTTAGAATAAACACAAGAGAAGTAAACAGTAGGAAATAAACTCTGGGCTGAAATAAATAAATTAAAACCAAAGAGAGCAATATAAAGAATCAACAAAACTAAGAATTGGTTCTTTGAGAATATCAAGACAGACAACCCCTTAGCCAAACTAAAAGGCAGAGAGACAGTACCCAAATTATCAAAATCAGAAATGAAAAGGGGGACATAACAACAGACACTGAGGAAATCCCAAAAATCATTAAGTCTTATGTCAAAAGCCTGTATTTCACAACATTGGAAAAATCTAAAGGAAATGGACGATTTTCTTGATAGATTTCACCTACCAAATTTAAATCGAGATCAGGTAAACAGTTTAAATAGCACTATAACCAGTAAGGAAATAGATGCAGTCTCCCAACCAATAAACAAACAAACAAACAAACACAAAAAGGCCCAGGGCCAGATGGTTTTAGCATGGAATTCTACCAGACATTCAAAAAAGAGCTAACACCAATACTCCACACAAACCATTTCACAAAATAGAAACAGAAGAAACATTACAAACTACACCTTGATTATAAAGCCACACCCTGATACCTAAACCACACAAAGATTCAACAAAGAAAAAGAATATCAGGTTAGAAAAGCTCAACCAGGGCCCAGAGGGGCCTGTGGAGTCTGAAGCACCAACCAAGGTCAATGGTCCTAGGTTCTCTACTTAGAAGTAGGCAATGGGCATCTTAGGCATCATGTGGGACCACTAGTTGGGGAAGTGGGTGATATCTCTGACATGGACTATGTTGCCTGCTTTTTGATTACTTCCCCCTGATGGGACTGCCCTATCAGGCCACAGGGGAGAAAGATGAATTCAGTCCTCATGTGAATAGAAGAGCTGTAGTGTCTGAGGGGAGGGGGCTCCCCCATTCCTCAGAATACAGGAGATGTGGGAGAATGGGTGGAAGTAGGAAGAGAAGAGGGAGGTATCTATGATCAAGATGTAAATGGAATTAATAAAAAAGAAAAAAATAATAAAGAAAGGATTGTGTGAGAGCGCCATGTGTGGAGGATTCCCAGGCAACATGTGAGGTAAACAGAAGCATGAGACCTGAACCTAGGTAAACAGCCACATGGCAGAACAGAGATTAGAATAAATGGGTTATTTCAAGTTATAAGCTAGCCAGAGAAAAGTCTAGCTATACAGCCTAGGTATTGAGTCTCATGAATTGTTATTCTGGGAGTTTGGGGAATGGAGCAAAAACCATCTACAACAAATAAGCACTAGGGAAACCAAGAATATTAAACACACAGGTTTGTTTCTTCAAAGGAAGAGACACATGACCTGTTTTCTGCCCCATAAGGTGGGAATGGAGGTGGTGAATAGCCTACATAACCCTGTGTTTTTTCTGTAGGGCCAGGACATACCTGGCTCACCCAGGCACACCCAAGCAGGACCAGAGGTAGTTAATAGGCTAGGTGACCTTTGTGCATCTGTATGGCCAGGGGGTTCCCGTAGACTCTTGATAACATGACTGGAGGTGATTAGCAGCATAGATGATCTCTGTGTTAACTACAAGACTGAGAACACACCAAATCCTCCTGCAGACTCTTAAGACAAAACATGTGTTCTGTCATTAGAACCCAACTCCATGGAAGTAGTAACATATACTTTGTAAAGAGTTTTGATAATTATCTTACTATGTATGTGGGATTGTTTCATAAGGAATTTTTTTCCAAGTTGTACTGTACTTTAAATATGCCTGAAATAAACTGCCCACTGTCAGAAGTTTGAACAAACAGGGGCTACTGAGGAAAAAAAAAGTTCATTTTACAGTAGAGTACACCACCCAAGCTCATCCAAGCATCTCTAAATGTAGTAGGCCTCACATATACAAGGACATGAAAATAAGAGCGGAGTTTATTAGGAAGAAGAGGAGATTGGGTAGGAGAGGAATGGAATAACAAGATAACAGGAGGAAATATCAAAAATACTATGTGTGCGTGTGTATGTGTGTATGTATGCGTTCATGTGTGTGTTTAACAGAGTTGTGAAAGAGCAAGTAATTACAATAAAAACTTGCTTGCGAAATAACTACATCTAAAATTTTCCCAAAATTCAAAATAGCAAGTTCTATTAATAAAAAAAAATTGTTACAAGTCAATATAAAAAAATACTCAACGATTTTCCTGAAAATAAAAATAAGATATTTCCTTTTGAAAATGTCTTTGAGACAGATTTTTCCAATCCCCTAGCTCTGCAACATAACATAACATAACATAACATAACATAACATAACATAACATAA
>NW_026591497.1:910776-927201 GCF_907164565.1 Psammomys obesus | reverse complement strand
AACATAACATAACATAACATAACATAACATAACATAACATAACATAACATAACATAACATAACACCTGCTGTAAATCTTTTTTGGGCCCCTGAAACCATCTTTGATAGATCCTACAAATCTTACCCTTCTAACCTCCAACCATCCTCCTCCTCCAGCACTCTTACTTTATTCCAGCCACCAACCCCAAGCAGGTACCTCTTGTTAATCCAAAGGTTACTCCTGCCAGAGAATCAGGAGTGAATATGTTGCTTCACTCCTTTCTGCTCCTCCAGATTCACCTTTTACATTCCCTGACCCCCTTACATTCCTCTCTAACTCCACTGCCAAGGGACTACAAAAGATCTACTACTCTGAACTCCCTTACTCCAAATTATTCCATTATCTCAGCTTCCAACACCAAGAAGCATTCCCTGGGAACACATCAGCTCAGCAGGCTGGGGAAATAGGTCCAGAGAAAATTTCCTACGAGGCAAAACACAGCCATCACATTCTTCTAAAATCCAAAGAGGAAACAGAAACCAAGAAACAAAACATCCACCCAACAAAGATAAAACCAAGTATCCTAGACCTATAATCATCCCAATACCAGATAGATGCCTAGATGCCAGTGTAAAAACAGAGTAACCTTGAAACACCTGGTGTGGTGAAGGTAAGTCCTTAATGAAGAAAGAAATCCAGGAAAACACAACCAAACCACGGAAAGAAATGGTTAAAACTTCAAGACCTGAAAATGAAAACAGAATCAAAGAAAACCCAAACTGAGAGAATTATGGAAATGAAAAATTTAGGAAGCTGAACAAAAACTACAGCTACAGAGAGAAGCTTCATCAACAGAATACAAGATATGGAAAAAGAGAATGTCAGGTGTTGAAGATACAATAAAAAAAAAATAGATACATCACTCAAAGATTATGTTAAATCTAAAAAACTTCTGACACAAAACATCCAGGAAATCTGGACACTATAAAAAGACAAAAATCTAAGAATAGGAAGAGAAAGGTGAAGAAATCCAGCTAAAAGGCCCAGAAAATATTTTCAACATAGTCACAAAAGAAAAATTTTCCTAACCTAGAAGATGCCTAACCTACGAATGTGCAAGAAGCATACAGAATATCAAATAACAATGGATCAGAAAAGAAAGTTCCCTTGGCACATTTAGATAATCAAAATATATAAAATGTATAGACCAAGAAAAGGATATTAAAAGCTTCAAGGGAAAAATAACCATTAGAATTACACCTCATTTCTCAATGGTGACTCTTAAGCCAGAAGGACCTGGACAGATGTACTGCAGACTCGAGAACAGATTCCAGCCAGCCAAGACTATTATAAACAGGAAAACTTTCAAACATTATAGGTAGAAAATATGATATTCCATGATAAAGCCAAACTTAAGCCATATATATGTCTACAAACCCAACACTACAGAAAGTGCTAGAAGGATAACTGCAACCTAAGGAGATTAGTTATAGCCATTAAAACACAGGAAATAATAAAAGGAAAGCATGTTCTCTCTCTCTGTGTCTCTCCTCCTCCTCCACCAGCACCACCAAGAAAATAACAGGAATCGACAATAATCACTGGTCATTCATCTCTCTCAGCATCAATGGACTCAATTCCCCCAAGAAAAGACACAGGCTAACAGAATGGATGAAAAATAGGACACAAACTTTTGCTGCTCCAAAAAAATGCATACCTTAAACTAAAAGATGGACATTAACGCAAGGAAAAAGACTGGAAAAAGATACTTCAAGCAAAGGGATCTAAAAAACATGCTGGTTTTTTGATATCTAACAAAATAAACTTCAAACCAAAACTAATCAAATAAGAAAGGACACACCATACTAATCAAAAGAAATATCAAATGACATTGTAATTCTTAACATCTATGCACTACATACAAAAGCACCACCCATGTAGAGGAATTTTAACCCAGCAACATTGCTACACTGGCAAGGGATCATGTCCAAAGATGTAGGTCCAGCTGGAATACACACTGGCTGGACTTTACTGCACATCTTTAATCCCAAACAATACCATCTAAGTGAGAAGCAGACAAAGTGAGGAATCAGAGAAAGATATGACTGAATAAGTCAGAGATGGGATATGCCCAACTCTCACAAGACCAGACAGGAAAGAGAAGCTACTCAGAGCAGTTAAGATAGAGCAGGGAGTTCATGGAAGCAGTAGAGGAGGAGAGTATAATACAGTTAGATGCAGTTCAACTAAGTACAATTGAGTTCATGCGGTTCAGTTAGTGGAGTTCAGAGGCAATTTTTTCCAAGCAGAACAATTCAATTAGAAGCTGAGAAAAGCCAGTTTGAAGCATTCAGCTTGGAGAGGAGATTGAGACAGAACAGCTGAGTTGAACCAGCCAATCAAAGTAAGTTTGAGAGGCTGAAAACATTCTAGGCCAAGGTTAGCAGACTGAGGCTGGAAGCTGAAGCTTTAAAGGCCCAGGCTTGCAAAAGGTTAGATTGCACAGAGGCTAAATGTTTCCAGGACTAAGCCTAGAGAAAGTTAGATAAAAATGTTCTGGGCTCTGCCCAAGCCATGTATTCATAAAGCTTGGGTACAACTCTCCCCATCTGAGGAAATAAAACCATTTACAGCACCCATATCTATAAAAGAAACATAACCAATGTTGGAGGAACCCTGCTGTTCGAGGTTGCAGTTCTCCTAGTCCAAATAGCCATTCTGAACTTGGTGTTAAGGTGCAGGACTCCCTCTAGGGCCTCCTGCTCTCTGCCTGACTTCATTTGGAGAATGTCTTTAGACAAAGACACTCCTAACCATATTTGATATAGGGCCTTTGACAAAACTCCCTGCTAGCTCTCCCCTCCCCACTCCCACCTATGTGATAATTAGGTACCGTGTTCCCATTCATATGATAGGAGCTTGCTGTTTAATGAAAATCAAGCATCCTCAAGTGCCTAGTTTGAACCAATTCTGTACACCTGTCCTTGGAGCCCCCCACTTCCTCCCCAAGGGGTACATAGCCTTTGTTCTCTGGAATTAAAGTTGAACTAGCTCCCTGCAGTGGTTCCCAGAGTGTGTGATCTCTGTATGGTGCTTGTCGGCCATTCCAGGCACCCTTCTCATCTCATGTCCTCCTGACCTCGTGGGCTGCTGGGAGACAGGAGGACCACAAACTAGGGCTTAATCACATAGACTAACCCTCACATATTGTTATTGGGAGACTTTAATACCCCATACTCACTAATGGACAGACAAGAAAGAAAGAGATAAATAAGTAAGTAAGTAAGTAAGTTAAGTGCTGGATGTAATAGATGTCTTAAATCAAATGGGTCTAACAGATATCTACAGAACAAGTTTTCAAAACTTGAAAGACTATACCTTCTTCACCATACCTTTGGAACTTTTTCCAAAACTGACCACATTACTCAGACACAAAGGAAATCTCAACAGATACATGAAAACTGAAAAAAAACCCTTCTTGCATGCTATCAAAACATTGTGAATTAAAGCTGAATATCTGCAACACTAAAATGCTTAGGAAATCATGGAAAATGTAATACCTCTACTAAATAAAAAATGGGTCAAGATAGAAATAAATTAAAGACTTTCTAAAATTCAATGAAAATGAATGTACAACATAGCCAGCCTTCTAGAACACAATGAAAACAGTTCCAAGACACAAGTTCATAACACTAAACGGCTACCCAAGGGAGGTTGGGGGAGATATGGGGTGGACAGATCTTATCCACTATAACAGAAACAAGAAATCACACCCAAAAGGAGAAGGAGGAGGCAAGATATACTCAACCCAGGGCTGGAACTAATAAAACAGAAATTAAGAGAACAATACAAGGAATCAATGGGGGGGGGGGGGGGAGGTTCTTTTGAGACTGATTATCTAAATTGATAAAATCAAAAAACAACAGACCCTAAGGAAATACAGAGAAACATAGGACATACTTTTTAAACCCATATTCTATCAAACTGAAAAAGCAAAAAGAAAACAATCTTCTCAATAGGTTTTAATTCAACAAAGTTAAATCAAGGTTAGAAAAACAATTTAAATAAACCTATAACCCCAAGGAAATAAAAGCAATCATTAAAAGACTCAACCAAAAAAGGGCCAGATGGATTTAGTGAAAAATCCTACCCGACATTCAAAGAGTTAATGTCACTACTCCTCGAATTATTCTGCAAAATAGAAACAGAAGGAACATTACCAAATGTATTTTATGAGGTCAGAGTTACCTTAACACCCAAAACACATGAAAAGGCACCAAGAGTGAGAATTACAACCCAATTTCTCTTTTAAACATTGATGTAAAAATACTCTATAAAATACTTGCAAATGAAATCCAAGAACAAACACATCATACACCATGATCAAGCAGGCTTCATCATGCAGATGCAGGGACAGTTCAATATACAAAAATCAATTAATGTAATCTACTCTATAAACAAATTGAAAGAAAAAAACCCCACGATCATTTCATTCTCACTGAACAAAGAAAAGGCCTCTGACAATATCTAATACCTTCACGATAAAAGTCTTATACGAGATCAGGGATACAAGGGATGTAACTCAACATGATAAAGGCAATTTACGGCAAGCCCATAGCCAACATCGACTTAAATGGAGAGAAACTCAAAGAAATTGCACTAACATCAGAAATAAGACACGGCTGTCCACTCTGTATCTATTCAACATACTATTTGAAGTCTTTGCCAGAACAAGGAGAAAACTAAAGGCAATCATGGAAATAAAAATTGGAAAGAAAGAAGTCAAAGTATGTTTATTTGAAGATGACACGGTAGTATACATAGATGATCCAAAAAAATTCCACCAGGGAACTTCTATAGCTGATAAACATTTTCAAAAAACTCAAAAACAAAATAAAAATAAAAATCAGTAGCCTTCCTATACACATATTATAAACAGATTGAAAACAAAACCAGGGAAACAACACCTTTCACGATAGCCTTGAATAATATAAAATACCTTAGGGTAACTCTAAAGCAAGTGAAAGAATTATCTGATAATTATATGACAAAACCTCCAAGTCTTTGAAGAAAGCAACTGAAGAAAATATCCAAGAACAGAAAGACCTCCTATAGTCATGGATCAATAGGATAAATGTAACAAAAACAGCCACCTTTCCAAAAGCAATCTACAGATTCAGTGCAATCCCATTAAAATTCCAACACAAGAAACAGATCTCAAAAGGACAACTTTCAGCTTCATAAAACAACAAATCCAATACAGTTAAAACAAAGAACTGTTGGAAGTCTCACTATTCCTGATTTCAAGCTGTACTACAAAGCTTTAGTAACAGAAGCAGCATGCTACTGACATAATTATCAGACAGGCTGATCAACAGAATCAAATAAAAGCCCCCCAAAGAAATCCACACACCTATGGAAACCTGATTAATAGGCCAGAAATAAACACTGGAAAAAATACAGCATCTTCAACAAATGGTGCTGGTCAAACTTGATAGCTTCGTGCAGAAGGATTCAAAATAGAACTAAAATTGATTATCACTTATTTAATGGCTAATATTTACATAAAAAAAAATCAATAGGTACCATATTTACCTTTCTGTGTTTGGATTATCTCACCACACAAATTCAACTCCATGCCTCAAAATAAAACCAAATACACTAAACATGGGGGAAAAAAAGTGGGAATAGCCTTGAACTCACTGGAACAGGAGAAGATTTTCTAAACAGAACCTTGTCAGCACAGGCACTAAGATCAACAATTAATAAGTGAGACCTCATGAAACTGAGAAATTTCTGCACAGCAAACAACAGTATCATTCAGACAAAGTGGCAACCTACAGAGTAGCAAGTTCTTCACCAACTCCACATCTGATAGAGAACTAATATCCAAAATATACACAGAACTCAAGAAACTAGATACCAAAAACTAAAGAATCCAAATTTTAAAATGGGGAACAGATCTAAACAGAGAATTCTCAAATCTCAACTGGCTGAGAAATACTTAAATGTTCAACATCCTTAGTCATCAGAGAAAAGCAAATCAAGCTACTTTGAGAAACCATCTGACACCTGTCAGAACTGCTTAGATCAATAACACAAGTGAAACTCGGATAAGGATGTGAGTAAGGGAAGCACTCCACTGCTCACGAGTACAAACTCGTACAGCCACTATGAAAATCAGTATGGCAGTTCCTCAGAAAGTTGGGAATCAATCTACCTCAAGAGCCACCTATACCATTCTTGGACATATACCTAAAGGATGCTCCATCCTACCATAAAACAATTGCTTAACCATGTTCACTGCAGCTTTATTCGTAATATTCAGAAACTGCAAACAATCTAGATGTCCCTCAACGGAAGGACGGATAAAGAAAATGTGGTACATTTACACAATAAAGTATTACTCAGCAGCTAAAAAAAAAAAAAAAAAAAATGACATCATGAAATTTGTAAGGAAACTAATTGAACTAGAAAAACAAAAACAAAAACATCCTGAGTGAGGTAACCCAGATCAACTGACAAGGCCCCATTGATGAAGACAACAATCACACAACTCACTGAACATGTAGAAGTCAAAACTGATGCCTATGTAGAAAACCTTCACCAACTTGTTCCAGTGTCTTTATTATGTGAAAGTATGCTGCTGGTTACCAAAAAAATAAACACCAACCCAGGCCCTAAACTTTTAATCTACATTCCATCCTGCTTGAAAAATATGCTAGGGCAATGGTGGCCCAAGCTTGTGGGAGTAACCAACCATACCTGATTTAAGGCTCATCCCATGAGATGGAAGCAATATCCAACACTGCCTAGGTGACCAAGAACCAAAAACCCGATAGCCCAGAGACCTAGTATAAAACCAAGTATTACTGGCCTAAACAAACAAAAGTGACAATAAAACGACTCCTAATGGTATTAGTGCCTTACTCAGCTATCATCAGGAAACAGATGCGAACAAATACAGAAACCTACATTCAGACATTATGCAGAGAGAGACAGAGAGAACTCAACACAGGTCTAAATGGACTGTCTCCATCAATTCTCTCCCCTCAGAGCTAAGGAATCCCCATGAAAAGGGAGGTGGAGGAGTGTAGGAGCCAGAGGGAATTGAGGACAAGGAGAACAAGACCTTCTAAATCAACTGAGCCAAGTTCCTATGAACTCACAGAGACTGAAGCAGCGAAGCACACAGCCTATACAGGTCTGCACCAGGTGTACATTACAGCTTTAAATTTAGTATTTTCATGATACTCCTGGATGTGCCACTGAGTGGGTCCCTGATTTTTTTTGCCTTCTCTTAGGGCTCTTTTGGTTTGCCTTGTTCAACTTCGATGAGATGGTTTTTGTTTTATCTTATTATATTTTATTTTGTTAAAAAATGAAATGTTTCCTTTAAAAAGAACAGGAGATTAAGAAGAAAGGAAATGCCATTGAAATAATTCTCTGGCTCTCTAAAATAAAAACCAGAAGATTAAATAAACTCCAATGACAGATTTTTCATTCTTTGCTTTATATTTGATTTCTGATGTCCAGAACAGAGCTTTAGGATTTGCAAAATCACTAAGGGTGGGCAAAAATCTAACTAGTCAGTCTGTATTCTCTCACGGGAGTCAAAAGCATTACGACTGACTTTTCACTTACATAGACAAACATTAAATTCCTTGCAATAAACTTCTTAGCACATTTTTTCCCATTATATTCATGGGACTATTCTGTGGCATGCTACCATCACCACCAAGGTCGTACATTAAAAGCTGGAGACACTGATCAACGTCACTGCACTTACTAGATCATAAGAAACCCTGGTGTTCAAGCCTCAGCCCCACACAAAAAGGTGCCAATATAAAAATGTAACGGTAACAACACACAGATTATTTGGAAGTAATTTCCAGTTTTTTAAAGAGCTTATTATTGAAAATTCAGATACTACTACCTACCTTCCCTCCCTCCTTCACACACACAGTGCAAACAGACTTTGCCTCAAAATGAAAAACAATGGAAACAAAAGATTACTTAATATAAGTATGAAATGGAAAACAAAAAGGAACTGCCTGGGAAAAAAGGAGAAAAACAGGACGAGAAAAAGGAAGACAAAAGATAATGACACCAATGTATAAAGGTACCAAAGTGATAAATATGGTTAATATCTAGTTCATTCTACTTTGGGTAACAGTAAAAATTTCAACTGTTCATGGCATAAAAAGTTGATAAAACTAACAATTTACCACTCGAACACCCCCACTCACACAACCTCACAACACAAGCACAGTCAAACACACAGATACACTCACATATACAAACACACAAAGCACCAACACAAACAAACACATAACCATATTCAGGTTGATTGTCTACCTATATAAAATCATTCCATACTGTATATCCGTAATCATAACCTTATAAATATTTGTAACTCTAAACATTTAAAATGTCCCTGGAGGGCAATAAAAAAATTAAACTCAAGAACTGAAAATCTGTAATGATGGTGTATTTCAACACTCTCTGGTTACACAGGTGCACTCAGATTTTCCATATCTCATATATATTTTATTTCTAAAAGAAAGAAAAACTAAAATACTTAAGACTACTTAGAAATGTAAATGCTGACCAACTTAGGGAGAACTGATCCACTTAGGAGAATTATAAAAGTCTGGAGGGGAGGGCAGTGGGAACAGGGAATGGGACAACTGGAAGGCAAAGAGGGATGGGTCTACAATGAGAATTAAAAAAAAAAAAAAAAAAGGTCTGTAGCATTTTGAAATGAAAATTTTTAAACAAGACATAAAATCACTAGGTAGGCAAGGGGGTTGAATCTAAGAGGAGTTGAAAGATGGGGCTAAAAAACAATCAAAACACATCCTAGGAACTTCTCAGAGAACTAATAAAAATAGTCATTAAAAAGAAAACATTAGGAAATAAAGGTGATAAATGAAGTAACAATGGCAGATACGTATATGTGCTCGTTGCAACAAATTTTCTTTATATTTAAATTTTTACATAATTTGAAAGGAAATATGGGGTCACATATATTCAAATATTAGTTGTATTTATTAACAGAACTTGTCTCTTTTTGAAATACATAATACCACATAGGATAATTTCAATTTTTTATACTGCCATTTTCAATATAATTCCATCACATCATTTAATTTGTTTATAAAGATGACTTTTGCTCTACTTATTATAAAGATTTGGGAGGGAGATGAAGGTGGGATCACATCCAACTTTGGAAAGTTTCTATTCAAAAGTATTCTCAATACATTCTAGCCTGAGGATGGGAAGGCAGTGGTTTACACGAAGAGTAAAACAAAACTGTATCCTTTTAGGAGTCATACCCTATTTAGCACTTTCTATATACATATGACTAAAATTAAATGTATTATGGGAAGGAGTACACAAATTGGAAAAAAACATTGACTTTATTACCAATCAAAAAAGAAACACCTAAACTATACCCTTAGCAATCAGCCCTTCCTTCCTTTAGATCTTAATAGGAGAGAATGCAAACAGCAACCTGAGGCCTTGAGTATTTCCACTCATGTGGCTGGCTGTTGGGACAATCTTTTTGTGCACTGTGTCAAACTGTCTTTGGACTACTCAAATACTGATTTCAGTACCAGCACTGAGCTAAGTACAGGCTGGACTTTGGTATTAGTAGTATTCTTTGGATGCACCATGATTTGTAAACACTCCCTCCAACACCTTCTAATTGGTTTAATAAAGAGCTGGAGAGCCAATAGGAAAGGAGGAAGAAAACACAACTCTGGAAGAGATAGGAACTTGGAAAGAATCAGAGGCAAAACAAGAGTCGCCAGCCAGAGAAGAACGAAGAAAGGAGTGCTGGGACTAGGGTAACAAGAAAAGGCAATGGGCCACATGACAGGAATTAGGCCAGGTTAGTGTTGTTTAGTTAGTAATAGCTGAGAATGTGCCCAACTATGGTGCCTAAGATAATAATAAGCCTCTGTGCCATTATTTAGGAGTTGGCACTCCAAAGAGTCCCATTTTAAACTTTTCTGTTTTGCTTTAATATAAATTTCTTGCTACTTTTGCAAATCTGTATGGATTTCAATTTCATTTCGTGACCAAGAATCTGGAAATACAAAACGCCAACACTAACTCACATTAACATCAGTATTTCAATTTTCTCTTTTGCAAATTACATGAGATCTTTAACAAAAAGCCAACTGAAACATAAAACCCAGACTCAATCACTACATTACTCTGAAGATCTACAGAGAATCAATGACCTGTTTCCTTCCTCCTCTAAAAACTAAAACACTGAATTAGGGCCAACCATATAAAACAATTTAAAACAATCAATCAAAAGTACTAAAACACCTTTCCCAACAAATAAGTCATCTTTGCAATTTATAATTTTTAAAATTATATGAAAAGCTTAATTTTAAAAGCACAATGTACAGTTAAGAGCCTTCCTGTTAAAAATACACAGCTGTATATTAAACTACTTTTACATTCAACAATTCTAAGCATAACATAAAAATGGTGTTAATCTTTAAATGCTTTAGAAAGTTACCTACAGTCTCTAAAGCAGTCTCCTAAGCCATAACCCTGCAAGTATTAGTCACCATATGTAGGCAAACTAAATGAACTAATTCACATTATATTAGACTCCTATTCAATTAGATGTCTACTTGAAAAAATATCAGTAAAAACTAAAAGTTTAACTTTCTAACATCTGAATCTGCAGACCACTTACCTGATTTGTCTGGCTACTTAAGTATGGCTCAAAATCATCATCATTTACAGCATCTTTTTGATGAATCGAACCATTTTGTACTGAAACTAAAAAACATAGTTGTATTAGAAGTGTTGTAATTATCCTTATAGCACAATCCAACATTTAAAATTTTTTTTCAAGCCAACTCATAAAAAATAATTCTAAGTGCCTCCCTGTTTTAAGAAGAATCTTAAGAATAACCATTAGAAAAATTATTTAATATATGCTGCAGAAAATTTAGAAATCCTGTGATCAAAAAACCCAACATTATAAAAGCCATATCTTTACACTATCATTTAACAAAATCTTAAATATCTCAATTTCAACACTGTAGTCACCAAAGTAACATAAAAATGTTTGAAAGGGCTCCCAAAAATAATGTGTGAATTTAAAATACCTAAGTAATGCTGTCAACAATTTATCTGAGTATGTGCGCTAACTCTTATTAATTGGATAAAGTTAAGAAATTTTGTTGCTGTTGTTCTGTAACCTTGAATTTTCAATTCTCCTTCAACTTGTGAAGCAATGGACTAGAACATCATGCCCAGCCTCTAAGAAACCATTTGTGGCCTACTACTCTAGTAAATGACTAAAATGTCAAGAGTCAAATGGTTAAAATTCATGATTATGAAAAATCCAGAAAGGGGTGGTATGATGCCACATGCTGTTATCATGGCACTTGAAAGAAGCAGCAAAGCATCGCAAGGTGTATCAGTGTGAGTATAATTATACAGATTATATTATATCTCGCAGACTGAGCTATACAGCAAGACACTCATTAAAAATGAAAGGCCTTATGTTGTATGGTCTGTAGGGGGTTTTTGTTTGTCTGTAGTACTGGGGATACCAATCCAAGGCCCTGTGCATTCTATAGCACTCTAGTTAAAATCTGTAAGGCTTTGATTCTCTAATACATGTGTGTACACATCTTGATTCACAATGGTTGAGGCTATATAACAAATCATTGGTGAAGTGTGTTTAGCATGCACTAAGACTTTGAGTTCAAATCCAAACATCAATAAACAAGACTTTCACATGAAAGTAAAACTACATTTAAGACACCAAAGATGACTACTTACAAAACACATGAGAAAACAAATCAGAAGATAAATTAGAATGTCAAACTAGTTCAAAAATTGTTTCAAAAACACTGCAAAAAAAAAAAAAAAAAAAAAACTTGTATTCAAGAAAAAAAATCAAAAAACAAAACCAAAAACAAAACAAATTTGGACACTGTTTCTGTTTCAGCAGTGCCTGAGTACAGCATATAAAACTGCCTCCTGGATTTAAATTTCAGGTCTACTACTAAGGAGTAAGGGGGTCTCTGTGAGCAATTTGAGGTCACTAATCTTCTGATGACTATTCAGTGCCTACTTTATCTTATCTTGGTATTATTTGACCATGTTCAATATTCTTTATAATTCTAATTATTATAATATCCTAAATAAAACTAAAAATTATTCTGAACTAGATAATCAAACAAAAGTTACCTGGCTAGGTATCAATATGAAAATGTTACTGAAACATGAAAATTTTAAAAAAAGAAACATGAAACGAAAAAGGTAATTTCAGAGGGATGTCAACCTCTACTGTTTTCTAAGAGATTAAACTACTGTTTAAAGCTTCAATGTCACAAAGTATTGCCAACTAATGTGGATGAAGTTTATCAGGATATCATCAACTCGTAACTTTTCCCCAAGTGTACATTACCTAAAATGTAATGCTGCTAGTGAGCAGTAGCTTATAAGATCTGTGAAATCTCTTCTTTGCAATCCAGGGATGGTTCAACAGTTAAGCTACTCTGAACATGAAGCCTTAAAGCAGACCTTTATACTATAACCCTCAGAGGTAACCCAAAAATCTTCACTGGATTTTGGTTTCCCTTAGAAGATCCTATTGTATTTCACAAAAACTTCATCAGAGCTAGGCTGAGCTCAATGTGCCCCAGGATTAAAGTATGTAAGAGCTACTACTAAGAAAATAAACAGGGTGTCACAGGACATATACAATGGCATCTTAGCGCTGAGGTAAGCACTGCTGCAGTCTCAGCAATCTGGATACACCTGCTATTTCCACTGGCTTGACTATTCCTTTACCAACAGTGGTGATGCAGTCTGCCACCTCTTGGGGAAAAAAAGGTTTCTTACTACTAGACTACTAAACTAATATGCGTATCAGCCAGCTCTTAAAACAGCCAACCATTTCTATCACTTGCGTCAATTAGTTCTTGATTATCTAGTCCACACTACTGATATAATCAAAAAAGTATCCACTTAAAGGCTCTTAATAAGATACTAACTAGCCCTTTAATTTCAGAAGCATTTAATTTCAGAAGATTTTAGTTGTTTAACACTGTTTAATGACAATCTGACCAGTAATGAAATGTAAGCCACTTCTATATTGTGCAAAAGTTCTTCAGGGGGAATAAAAGAACAGATGACTTACATGATTCTTCGCCTGTTTCCTCTGCCCTATGAAGCAAAGTCAAATCAAGATAGAACATGGGCCTTAGAAGCCAGGTGGTTCTCTGCTCTGGTCCTGACTACATCAAGTTAGGAAAGTCAACAGAAGTGTGCATCAAGTTTTCCCACCTACAAAAACAGCGACAATACCATGTACCCTCTATCTCCTTACAGGAATGTTGTGAGAATTAATAATAATATGAAGCCAAAACAATGATAGCATGGTGCTTTGAAATCATTTATTAGGGGATACAGAGAAGATACATCATAGTATTGCCAAAATTGACTATCTTTCTGAAACATTCAAACAACTTCAACCTAATTCTTTTCAAACTGCAGCTATATAAAATGATGTGTGTGTCCTCCCACAGAAAGAAAAAGGAGGAGGTAAAAGAAATTCTTTCCCTGTACTGTACTTATACAAACTTAGGGGATCAAAGAAAGGAAGGAGGACGGGCCAAAGAACATCTAACACATGAAGACACAGCAAAAGCTCTCATTAATAAAGAAAATTATGGACCAACAAATAATTATGGTTACATTTTAACTATCTTTTGTTGCTATTTTGCCAAGCATAACCAGTTCTGACATTTCACATGGGAAAAAAAAAATCTTTAGTTAAAAATATATTAAAAATGTAAAAAGTAGAGCCAAAACTTAGGAATTATCTGTCTTCACAAATAGACTGACAGAACGCCTCTTCATTCCTTTAATACAATAAGCCTTAGCAATATGCCCGAAGACACTTTGCAGAAAAGACACTAAAGTCAGGTGTTAGGCTAACAAGGTCAGCTGCAGGCAATTCAGTAAAGAAACACAGCATCTCATCGTATTAAGTCAACTAGTTTTAGCTGATACAAACTTCTTAGGAACCTAAAATTCTTAAGCTCTGAATTCAAAATTACTAACCATATCTTTACAACCGTAAAGCAAGAAAAATACCAATACTTTGTCCTTGATAACAGTATACAAACTTACTATAAGACAATTTTACTAACTTTAAACTAATTTAGTCAGTGAAGGCAGAAGTTTTTTCTCAAGCACACAAACGCTCCTGTCACTTGCTAGTAGATGCGACTTGGTTTGTAAGTGACTTTGTAAAGTTATTGTGGTTTCTATCATTTCAAACCAACTTAAATGACTTTAAGTATATTAATATTCTGGGGCCAGTAGCTTTTCTTCTTCCCATCACAAGAGGATAAAAAAATAGTTCAACAACAACTTCAACAATAAGCTATTGCAATTTTAATAATCCTCATAAAACGTGATGTATAGTCACTTTTTTTTCTTTATAGAAGAGAAATTTTAACAAAAAGGTACAATGTGCTTGGCAAACTTGGTAATGAAACCCAAGACTATATGAAATCCCAGTTGGGCTAGAGAGATGGCTCAGAGGTTAAGTGCACTGACTGCTTTTCCAAAGGTCCCAAGTTCGATTCCCAGCAACCACATGATGGCTCACAGTCATCTATAATGAGATCTGGTGCCCTCTGCTGGTGAGCAGGTGTACATGCAGGCAGAACATTGTATACTTAAATAAATCTTTAAACAACAAAAAGTCCAGTCTTTAACCCTCACCCTAGGATAAAATTATAAACGGAACAAAAAGAGTAAAAGAAAATTTGGGGAAAATAAAGAATTATTCAAAAACTTAATTTCTATATGTATATAAATATTAGATCAGAAGTGATACTAAGAAAAATTCTCACATAAAAAATTTAATCCGCAGGTAATGCAGTCTGTGGCTAGCTTCTATCTATAAGGTGATTTATAAACACTTTCTAACAGCAAAGAGGTAGCTAGGCCATACCAAAATGAAGTTTCTCAAGTAATACAGACTGGTTTACAATACCCAATCTAGATGGTCTATTTTGTTGTACCCAAAAAGAACTTCACAGAAGTCACTTACCTTAAAACAGGTAACACAAAACACTTAGCATTTCAAATAGCCTTGCAAAATGCCACTTCTCATAGCTCTAGGATAAAATAGTTTATACTAGACAATAATGACCACAAATTTCACAGATGGTCAGATTAGCCACAAAAAAAAAAAAAAAAAAAAAAAATCCTTTTAAACTTACAAATAACTAATTTTAAATTAACCTCTGATTCTGAAGTTTATAATTATAACTGAAATTCTGTAAAACAAAAATACTAAATGTTTATATGCTGAAAGAAATATTAAGATGTTAAGAAATTAATATTTAACAAATTAATATTTTATTAGTTAAAATAAAGTTTGTTACTAACAGTACAATGTATCATCTGAAACATATACAAATTCTTACATAAAATGTAGTACAACATGATGAAAATTATTCTGGGCAGAGCCCTAGTTATTTTCTAATTAACCACTATGAAACATAAAAACCTAAAAGAAAATAATTAAAACATCAATAGAAACATGAAACTTACACCTAAAGGACTATTATAAATCTTACTTTCTAAGTAGTACTTGATACTGAGGAAGAAAAAAGAAAATAGGAAGTGTAATTGTATTTAGTATCATTTCTGGCACTACAAAATATTATAAATATGTAGTTCATTGTAATGTTCTTTAATTGGCACTACCCCAAGAAAGGAGTTATTGTTTGACACTAATATCACATGTTAATGTCACAATGTTTCAATCAGATGATACTTTGTTCCACAGCCATAAACACAAACTACATTTGTTTTAAATGTCTTAACTTTTAACGGTAGTTTTTAAATAGCAAATCATATAACGCTAGCAGCAACTGCACAAATTATTTCCTGCTCAGGCTTTTTTAAGAAACTAGACTGAGACAAACCTTGCCATCAGGGCTATACAGGAATGTTACATACTTGCTGTTAAGAGTTCGTATCGTTGCTGCCTCCTTGCAAGCAAGTTCTATTGAACCAGTGATTAACCGCAAGATTTTCATTAATGTGACATAGAATGCGTGTGAATTGCAAGTTTAAATGTAATCCAGACATTTCACACAGAATGTTCGCTTTAAAAACGTACCTAACTATACACACACACAAAAATAACTGTATGACCTAAGTTATGTAACTAAGATAAAATGGAAAACTAAAGAAATACCATTACGTCCACTGAAATACAACCAAGGCAGCTGTTTCTTCTTAGTACTTTGGTTCCTACAAGCCTAGCTTCTAATCCAGGAACTACCTAAACGTTGGCAGTGTTGGCCGCGAGAGTTGTTTTTCTAACCTTTACGTTTAAAAAGAAGAGCAAAAAAAAAAAAAAAAAAAAA